>NW_019418323.1:2457-16801 GCF_000390285.2 Anoplophora glabripennis | reverse complement strand
TAAAAGTCAATGTTGTTCTATAAATTTAAATATATAAATTTTATAATTCTTTTAGTTTGTTACTTGGGGTTTGAAACGTCTTAAATATTTCTAATATTGTTAGAATATCCCGATATTTAAGGTCATGATAAAGAAGACATTTTTTAGTACATGTCCAAAGTATAAGGTAAAGTCGAAAATCGATCTAGTAAAAATATTGAGAAATTCTTCATAACTATGGGGTTGCCTATTATTTGGCATATGTGACGTCACTACTAAAAAGGTCTATTTTGAGGAAGTTACAATTTTTAGGGTCTATTTAAAATTACGTTATTAACCTGAGTCCTGTTCTGTTAAAAGCCGTGTATCCCCGAACTATGCGATCATTGGTTTTCAGACTGGAAAGTCGATACAACTTTGACGTGTTTGTGTCGATTCGTTGTTTTCACGGACGGTGTTTTACTTTGAAATGCCTCTAAACGTATTTAATTAATATTTTACTCAACTATGGTGTATTCATTCAGTGATGTAGAAAGAAAACAAGGATACTTTATCTCATACAGCCCGTATCACAACGTCGCATTCAGTGCTTTATCGAATAACTTAGGGGTGGTTAAACATTCAAAATTCCGGAAGTTGGAGTTATATGGAGTTTGATATTTGAGAAAGCCGGAATTTGCGCGTTACTTTACCTTCGAATGGGAGTTGGGGAGTAACAGAAAGTTTTAATGAACAGATTTTGAATGATATATTGTTCCCGTGACCTGATTCTGCGTCATTGTTCTTATTCATTGTTAATTTTGCAGATATTATGAAACGTGCTTGAAAAATTTGTAATTTCAGGGTGTATATACCCATCTGGAAACCTGGGAAAACCTGCATTTATCGGGGAATTTCGCAGATCTGGATATATCAGGAAATTTCTCTGGGATTTTTTTAAATTACTGTTATATTCGTCTTTATCTACGATGTGCTGTCTATGTGTGTCACTAAATTATCCTGTTAGCATTACCATTACAGTTTTTATTATATAGGGTGTCCCGAAATTCATGCAACAAAATTTGGTCATATATTCTTAAGACAAATTTAGGGGACCCGTATTTTCTCTTTTTGCCAACTGGTCCCCCCTTTCGGAGTTACAGCCCCCTGAAATTTACCCCTAAGAAGTTTTTTTTTATATCTCAAAACCCTGTTGTACGAGAATCACTAAATTTGGTACACAGGGGTTTTATGACATGTGGAATCTCACAGTGCTACGCTTTTTGGCGAGAAACCCCCTTAAGACACTTTTTCGTGGGCTCCTTGTCTTTGGAACCAGAAAAATTTGGTCGCAAATTTCATTTTTTTTTAAATTATTAGTTAGCTAGAAAGCCATTGAATTTAGAAACTTTTTTGTCTCTTGATATTTTTTTCGTAAAACGCAACGTTTTGCATTCGATCACATTTTGACATTTTTCTCGAAAACATTGCCTTTTTTACGAAAAAAGTATAAAGAGACAAAAAGTTTCTAAATTTAATGGCTTTCTAGTGGACTGATAATTTTTAGAAATTTAAATATGCGACCAAATTTTTTTGGCTCCAAAGACAAGGGGGCCCACGAAAAATTGTCTTAAGGGGGTTCCCCGCCAAAAAACGTAGCACCATCAGATTCCACATGTCATAAAACCCCTGTGTACCAAATTTAGTGATTCTCGTACAACATGGTTTTNCGTAAAACGTAACGTTTTCGAGAAAAATGTCAAAATGTGATTCGCCATTTTCCTCAAAAATTTGCGTTTGCAATGGCTTTCTAGCTAACTAATAATTTAAAAAAAAATCTAATTTGCGACCAAATTTTTCTGGTTCCAAAGACAAGGGGACCCACGAAAAAGTGTCTTAAGGGGGTTTCTCGCCAAAAAGCGTAGCACTGTGAGATTCTACTTGTTATAAAACCCCTGTGTACCAAATTCAGTGATTCTCGTACAACAGGGTTCTGAGATATAAAAAAAAAAATATACTTAGGTGCGGACTTCAGGGGGCTGTAACTCCAAAAGAGGGGGCCAGTTGGCAAAAAGAAAAAATACGGGCCCCCTAAATTTGTCTTAAGAATCTATGACCAAATTTTGTTACATGAATTTAGGGACACGCTGCACAGGGTGTTCTGAAAAACGCTAGCGTAAAGTCAAGGCCTGATAGAATTTCAAAAAAATATTACAATTTGTTCCTATGAACCATGGGCGTTCTTTTTCCGTTTTCAGGATACAGGGCCTTGAAAAAAAATTTTTTTTAATTTAATTTCGGTCGTATCTTCCATAAAATTCGACCCAATGAACTGAAATTTTGTTATGTGGGGTTTCTGGGGATGCTAAATGATCTGGAGATATTAATTTTTGGCTATATCATATGGATATTTTGCCATCTGTGAAAAATATTAAATTAAAACAGTTTAGTTTCGTCACATTAGGCAAAATACCCAAATAAACGGAAAAAGACGGGTCTTTGTGTAAAATAATCCAAATTTTGGTTTAAAAAAGCGAAAAAAATTCACATAACATATACCAAGACAAACTCCCTAATTTGACCTAAATCTAAATCCTTGAATGATTGCAGTTCATATTAATCGTAATTTTTTCTTATAAAGGAAAATAGGCAAAATATTTGAATAAATTCTACACAACACTTTTTGATCCATATTCTATTAGAATTTATCCAAAAATTCCATATCTTTCGAGAAATATATTAAATTTTCTCGAAACTAAATAAATAATCCTCAGTATATCAGGTTGCCCGTACTCGAAATTCAGACAAGTAAAAATTGTTTTCGCGGAAATAATAAATAATAAGCTAGAATAAATGAAAAATTGCAATAATTATTAATAAGCTTAGTATCTCAATGTAAATATTTTTATTTAAATCATTTCCAATACAATTTATAATTGCCGCATTGTACATTTAAGTACATTTTCCTGCATCAAGGTAGGGTATTTGTAAATCGTCATAATCCATTAATATCCAGGATAATAACCAAAAACACTGGCAGGTACACTCGGGCAGGTAATTCTTGGGATATAAATGTGAGGTAGGAAGCTTTTCCTTAATACTGAGTTGCAAAATAAATTATTTGTTGTGTTACTTTGTGTCAATTTATTTTGGTGGACAGTTACTTTCCGCTCAATTCAAAAATGTTTCCCAAGAAGTGAAAGTGAAAGTTTTTGGCAGCAGCTGTATAATTTTCAAACTAATCATTCTCACGTTAAATATTTTTCTATGGACATTTCAGACTAAAACTAACAGAGCTTACATTGTTGCATGGAGAATTTTTCAAATCCACTCCGACTTTATAATTACAGGACATTTTTTTATCGAAAAATGCTATACACCCCACTATGAACGATTGGAACTACTTTAGTGTCAAAATCATAGAACTCTGGATAGAAAAAAGATAACAAAGGTTTAGGTTTATTTTTTAATCTACTTTCTGAAAAAAATTGAAAAAGACGAGGTTTAAACGTTCTCTGAGCCTAATAAATCGAGCGCAATTTCGATATTTTTCCCTCAAAGGTAATCCCTTTACCTTTAAAATGCCGCTTGTTAAACCTTTTTATCTTTTTTCTATCCAGAGTTCTATGATTTTGACACTAAAGTAGTTCCAATCGTTCATAGTGCGCCCTATGTAAGTTCTAAAAAAAGGGTGTATAGTACACCGTGTACTACGTACGTAGTTATTTGAATATAAATGGTGTACCCAACGATCATTTTTTCATCTAAAAGAGAAAATCCTGGCTCGGTATATTAGTGACGCAAATCCGTATATGCTTCCCTGACATTGGAAGCCACCCCCGTCATTTTTTAGCAGATTAGGGCGTCGCACGAGGCGGTAGAGTTCCAATTAATCAAATTAATTAATGCCCATAATTAGGGCGGTAATTACGCGCTCGTAAATCAAAATCGTTTCATAAATAGACTTCTCTCGCGTGCCGTTCTTCAATGGGACACATTTTATGGTCGCGCAAGACGTGAACGTACATGCCATTAGCACGAGTCCTTTGTGTCAGCCAGTGGCTGAAGTGGTTGCGTTCTACACCGAGAAAACTACTTCCCTCGTTTTTATCAAATCTGACAAACGGGTTGGTGGCTACGTTCTACACTGCGAAAACTACTACTTTTGTGTTTATTAATCTGACAAATACGTTTCTACTTCTACTTTATGATAATTTATGTCGATTTGTAAAAAAATATTGAATATATCGCAACATAACTCCAAAAAAAAAAAAAATTCAAAATTACGGTTTTGAATTATGGTCGTAATTATACCGGATGTATTTTTTAACATGGAACTTTCAAATATCTCGAGAAAAAAGCACCCTACGAAAAAAATCGTTCCGCTGGGGAAATTCATTAGTGCTAAAATCAGCCCCTCTCCCCCAACCGTTAACTTTTGAAGTAACTTTAAAAACTTAGATAGGAACTACCATTTTTAGTTGCAGAGTCGAATTATGCGGCTAAAAATACATGGGATTTGTTTGAAACATTTTTGGCGATTCATGATAGATGACGCTGACGATTTGCGCCGCGCCATTATTCCATGGCTAGAAATTGGCCTCAATGATTTGGGATCGAGGGGGATTATCCCTCTTTATCCTGCCTCATCTCGTGTAGGCCTGGACAGCCTTCGTAGGTGGGCCCCATCCGTCGTCTACCCCGACCGCAAATGCGGCCGGTGTAGGCGCTTTGTGGGACCTCCTTTTGTCCTGGCTGGGCCCCGGACGCTGACGATTAATTTTGTTGAGATTTTTGTTTGGTGTGCCACGGAACAAATTGCCCATGTTCAATGTGCCGTTGAATAAAAAAGTTTGGCAGGCACTGTATTAGGGTTGGTTGTACACCGAGAAAACTACTATTTTAATTTTTATAAATCTAACCTCTAAGAAGTCTATAATTTTTAGAAGTTTTGGTACATTATTAATTGATTGATTTTCTCTCATTTCAGGCGACGCGCGAGTTTCTGGAGAAAGTGAACGCCAAGTACCGCCGCAAGATCGGGCCGGTGGCGTGGTCGATGGCCGTGCGCTTCTTGTACGCGCGGAAGTTCGACGTGGTGCGCGCGCTAGCTCTCTTCGACCAGCACGAGATGACGAGGCAGCGGGAAGGCCTGTGCCGTTTTGACCCCCTCAACGAGCCGCTTCAATCGGAGTTGCTCACCGGAAAATTCACAATCCTGGTAAGTAGCGCGCGTAGGGTCCATTTGGATGGGGCTTGGTGGTCGGTGAGGGAAAACGTATTCGGGTTAGTCAAAAATTCGAAGTCTGAAAAAGACTACACATTTCGTCACATTTTAGTCATTTTTTTACAAGAGAAATAGTTAAAAAATCAATTCTAGGTTACTTTTTCAAGATACAGTGTAGATAGAGAGCCGTTTTCGTACAAGATGTCGAAATATTTTATTAGGACAAATTTTTGACGATTAAAATTATAAGCAATTTGGCATCGATGGCTCCGCCGATTCCACAATTCAGTGATAAATGAAAAAATATCAAAGTTAATGAATTGTGTTTAAAATTGTGATATAAACATAACCTTGTCAGAAACTTTTCATAAGAAAATTTTTCTATATCTTTTACGAAAACGGTACTTGACAGAAAATGTTTTTGTTTCTTTGCTAATATTATATTACAAATGTATTTTTAATATTGTGGGATCTTTTTCTAATAATATTTCAAAAAAAATTTTTATTTTAATACCTACAGCTGTGGGCTTAGACTATNCGCATTGAAAAATTTTCATTTCTAGTGATATTTGAAAGCCAAAAAGCCAAAAATCTCCGTGGATATACGATTCACCCAAACCAAAACAGATACCGCCTAGTCTAATATTGCGCAAGGCCACTCGAGTTTCAAAAAAAATTTTTATTTTAATACCTACAGCTGTGGGCTTAGACTATCTGGAGACACCCTGTATATTAGGGTAGCCCAAAAAAAATACGAATATTTTTTTTCGTCTCTTGTGAAAATATGTTAGTTTATCATGTTTTAAGAGCCCCCCGAAAAAATCTGCTCAAAAAATTTTTTATTGAATTTGACGAATAAAAGAATAGAAATAAATCACGAGACACTTAAAAAATTTCTCGAGACAAAATTTACTACCGCACTGTGTCAAATATTTATAATTTTTTAATTTTTTAAAATTTGAGTGTTTTTCTAAATATAAAACGAGGTACTATAGCTCATTTAAAACTACATATTTGTATACTTATTAGAGCAGAATTTTTTAACGAGGTTTTCAAAATGAAGGTTGCAAATATGAACTAGTTGTTTTTTTACTTATATTAAAAAGTAACTTTTGTGTCGCTTATTTGAAATTTTTTGGTGGCTTGGTCTCTTTCTTTTTTAATATGTTGAGTTGAAACCCTGAAGAAGTTTGTTTACGACATTCAAGTATACTTGGTGTAATAATATAAATAAATTAATTTTCTTCTTATTTATGAAAAAATAATAAAAATCGTGAAATAGACTCCCGCCAGATGTTTCAGTCAATGGTAAATTTATAGACAGGCGAGTCAGAGAGAACTATATATCGCGCAATAATTTTGATGTTTTAAAAACCAATGATTTCGTTTTCAGTATTTATAGGCTATAACTATGTTAAAAAAAGGAGGGTACAAAGGAACTGCATCGTAACAGAAATTTTATTGTTTGATATGTTCAATTGACCCTAAAAAATGATAAAACCGCGGAGTGCTACCTTTTAAAGGGGTGCGTTTTTGAGAACGAAGTAAAAAGGTGGTATTTCTAGTTTTTTGAGTTTTACTCTAAAACTATGAATTTTTTCTAAATAGTTGTCAACAGAAAAGTTGTAGCAAATTGAATTTTCTAATCGAAGTGAGACCTTTTAAAGTCAAAAATATGTATTTTTAACAAAAATATGCCCAAAAAACGAGTAAAAAAACGAAAAAATTCGTTTTTTTTTCTTTTTGGTTTTTGGCCCACAACTTTTTTCTGAGAGGAGTTAAGTATAGGCATTGCTTCACAGAAAAAAAAGTTAATGTTTTTTCCTTTAAAATAAGCCTCTATAGAAGTACCTATGACTAATAGAAACCGAGATACATTGGATCAAAGTTGTCTACTTTTGGATTTTTGGCCAATTTTTGCCCTCTTTTGACGATTTTCGTCATAACTTTTTTCTGAGTTAATTTAGGTATATATAATGCCATATTCAAATGAAAGCTGGTTTCTAGACCTTTAAAAGCCTGGTAGAAGTTTGTACAATTAATATCAACTGAGATATGTCAATTTAACCAACGATACTTTTTTCTTTTTATAAAATTTTTATTTTCGGTATTATTTTATCTAATAAATTTATTTTTGTGAATGTGAAAGTTAAAATAAGTTTCTAGGTGATTGAATATTATTATTTATTTATTTAAACAATTAATCATATTTATCTTGTAAAATTTCGAATTCTTTTAATTATTTTTGTACTTTTAATTAAAAAATTACAATTACAAAAAAATTTTTCAATTTTGTAAATAAGAATTTTTCAAAATTAAAAAATTATCTCGATGTATTTTTACTTGAAAATGCTAGTGTTGAGGATATCACTGCTGCATCTGAATGCATTGTAACTATAATGTATAGTTAAAAAATTGATAGCCTAAAAACTTGTCGATATAAATTATTTCAAAAGTATTCATCAAGTGCAAAATTTACCTTATCTCGATTGCCTTCAACAACTGATGCTCTCAAACATCATGGGTCAAGAGTATATTTTCAGATGCAACAGTGGAATGGTTGTACTTTAAATCCCCTTGATTGGGGTTGGAAAAATTCCATAAATGGGCTAGTTCCCATTTTTAATAATAAATCTCCTGCACCTGAAAATTTACTTGAAAAAATAGCCTGTAAATGTATTAATAAATTGTGAGAATGCTTATGAGCCTGATTTTTCTGAAGAGGGCATTGATGAAAATGATGACGAAATTGATATTAATATTGAAAATATACTAAATGAACCTGAAAATTTATAAGATATATATGATTAACTGTTGTTTAAATAAATAAATAATAATATCCAATCACCTAGAAACATATTTTAACTTTCACATTCACAAAAATAAATTTATTAGACAAAATAATACCGAAAGTAATAAAAATTTTATAAAAGAAAAAAGTATCGTTGGTTAAATTGACATATCTCGGAATTAAATTAAACTAAGAAATTAACTCAGAAAAAAGTTATAAGACGAAAATCGTCAAAAAATCTATATATCTATCTCGGTTTCTATTAGTCGTAGGTACTTCTATAAAGGCTTATTTTAAAGGAAAACACATTAACTTTTTTTTCTGTGAAGCAATGCCTATACCTAACTTTTCTCAGAAAAAAGTTGTGGGCCAAAAGCCAAAAAGAAAAATAAAACGCATTTTTTTGTTTTTTTTCCTCGTTTTTTGGGCATATTTTTGTTAAAAATATTTTTTTTTTGACTTCGAAAGGTCTCATTTCGATTGGAAATTCAATTTGCTACAACTTTTCTGTTGACAATTATTTAGAAAAAATTCATAGTTTTCGAGTAAAACTCAAAAAAGTGGAAATACCACCTTTTTACTTAATTCTCAAAAACGCACCCCTTTAAAAGGTAGCACTCTGCGGTTTTATCATTTTTTAGGGTCAATTGAACATATCAAATAATAAAATTTCTGTTACGTTGTAGTTCCTATCTAAAGTACATAGTCAATAGCCTGTTAGCATTGACGTTACGTTTTGAAATTATTTTTGACAGCTTTAATTTATTTTGTAATGACAGTTTAATATTAAACTATTTCTTATAAGAAGTTAGACTTTCAGAATTATGTGTAACACCGGCAACACTGCATTGATGATCTACGTTATGCGTGAATTGTATAGTGAAATCAGCGGTTTTAAGTAAGTTTTCCATTAAAAAATGATGCATGTTTATTTTAAAATTGACAATTTTATTCTTAATTTTTTTCGTAAAAAGTTACACATTTAAGACTCACCTTGTATGTAGGTCCGTACATACGATATTTGTTAAGAAAGAATTCCAAGCAGACCCCTGCGCCACTTTCTTGGAATTAACCGCATTCGACAACCGAGGTACAGTTCGTACGATATTTGTTGTACGGACTGTATACATTTAAGATTCCAAGTCTAAAAAACGTACCTAGTGAACGTGCTTATATCTAATTTTATGTATACTTTCACCTTTTATACGGATTGCATAGAAACTGANCTGTGGACGTGTGGCTCGGAATAATTCGCAATAAAGTTTGTGGACCTTTCTTCTTCCCACTTCGTCTAAATTTCCAGTCATTTCTAAACTTTCTAGAAAACCATCTATTTGAATTATTAGAGGATGTTCCATTAAATATACGACAAAATAGCTGGATACAATGGATGGTGCTCCGGTGCATTCTGGGAGAGTAATATAAGAATGGCTTAATGAAAATTATATGGGGCGATGGATAGATAAAAGATCAAAGGCCAATGTCAACCATAATGGTGCAGAGGGTCCAGTGTCTTGGCCAGAAAGACTGCCATATCTAAACCACCTGGACTTCTATGTTTGGGGTTATCTGAAAAGTTTATTCTATTCCAACAGATACAAGACTACAACTACTGCAACGAATAAAAGACGGGTGTAATGAATTAAAAGAAAACCACCAATTAATTCCGTTAACAGAAGATGTCAGAAATGTATCAATGTGGGTGGTTCACATTTTGAACAATTGTTGTAAATACGTAACGTTAATTTTGTTTCTTGTTTAGTTACTGTTGCTTGGTAAATATATTTTTATTATTATTTTGATTTAAATTGTTCTTATTTGTAAATAGTATTAGGCCTTCAGGGAAAACTAAAACACGCCAGAAACACTCACAGGTGGTGTAATAAGAAGTGTAAATAGTTTTGTTGATGTGCTTACAAATTGCACTTACTTTTAAGCATAATCATATTCTTGTAATATTATGGTTAGAAGTGTCTGCCACAAAGGGATTGTATTGGTAGGAATATCGTGAAAACGCCGAATCTTAGGGAAAAAATTAAAGTCACCTTTTTACGTATTTTGTGCATTAGAATATAAATCTGTTACAATGACTTGTAAAAAATGCAGTGGTGTAGGTTTTTTTTGTAAAAATGGGGTGACCCCTGTCCAAAAAGCAGGAGAGAACGCATTAGGCGGTCGCGGTCCCGTCCCGTCGCGGTCCGTTCTGGGCTGAGCTGATCGCGGTTTTTATATTACAAAATCCGTCACATTTGACAATTGCACATAATCACGCTCTCCTTTAATAGGCTATTGACTATGTCAAAAAAAGAGGGTACAAAGGAACTACAACGTAACAGAAATTTTATTGTTTGATATGTTCAATTGACCCTAAAAAATGATAAAACTGCGGAGTGCTACCTTTTAAAGTGGTGCGTTTTTGAGAACGAAGTAAAAAGGTGGTATTTTCAGTTTTTTGAGTTTTACTCGAAAACTATGATTTTTTTCTAAATAGTTGTCAACAGAAAAATTGTAGCAAATTGAATTTCCAATCGAAGCGAGACCTTTTATAGTGAAAAAAAATTATTTTTAACAAAACCCAAAAAGCGAGTAAAAAAAACCGAAAAAATGAGTTTTTTTTTCTTTTCGGTTTTTGGCCCACAACTTTTTTCTGAGAGGAGTTAGGTATAGGCATTGCTTCACAGAAAAAAAGTTAATGTGTTTTCCTTTAAAATAAGCCTTTATAGAAGTACCATGACTAATAGAAACCGAGATACATTGAATCAAAGTTGGCTATTTTTTGGATTTTTGGCCAATTTTTGCCCTTTTTTGACGATTTTCGTCTTATAACTTTTTTCTGAGTTAATTTAGGTATATGTAATGCCATATTCAAATGAAAGCTGGTTTCAAGACCTTTAAAATGGTGCCTGGTAGAAGTTTGTACAATTAAAATCAACCGAGATATGTCAATTTAACCAACGATACTTTTTTTTTTTTTTATAAATTTTTTATTACTTTCGGTATTATTTTGTCTAATAAATTTATTTTTGTGAATGTGAAAGTTAAAATAAGTTTCTAGGTGATTGAATATTATTATTTATTTATTTAAACAACAATTAATCATATTTATCTTGTAAAATTTCGAATTCTTTTAATTATTTTTGTACTTTTAATTAAAAAATTACAATTACAAAAAAAATTTTCAATTTTGTAAATAAGAATTTTTCAAAATTAAAAAATTACCTCGATGTATTTTTACTTGAAAATGCTAGTGTTGAGGATATCACTGCTGCATCTGAATGCATTGTAACTATAATGTATAGTTAAAAAATTGACAGCCTAAAAACTTGTCGATATAAATTATTTCAAAAGTATTCAACAAGTGCAAAATTTACCTTATCTCGATTGCCTTCAACAACTGATGCTCTCAAACATCATGGGTTCAGAGTATATTTTCAGATGCAACAGTGGAATGGTTGTACTTTAAATCCCCTTGATTGGGGTTGGAAAAATTCCATAAATGGGCTAGTTCCCATTTTTAATAATAAATCTCCTGCACCTGAAAATTTACTTGAAAAAATAGCCTGTAAATGTATTAAAGAATGTATGGGAATAAATTGTGAGAATGCTTATGAGCCTGATTTTTCTGAAGAGGACATTGATGAAAATGATGACGACGAAATTGATATTAATATTGAAAATATACTAAATGAAACTGAAAATTTATAAGATATATATGATTAACTGTTGTTTAAATAAATAAATAATAATATCCAATCACCTAGAAACTTATTTTAACTTTCACATTCACAAAAATAAATTTATTAGACAAAATAATACCGAAAGTAATAAAAATTTTATAAAAAGAAAAAAGTATCGTTGGTTAAATTGACATATCTCGGTTGATTTTAATTGTACAAACTTCTACCAGGCACCATTTTAAAGATCTTGAAACCAGCTTTCATTTGAATATAGCATTACATATACCTAAATTAACTCGATTAACTTTTTTACTCGTTTTTTGGACATATTTTTGTTAAAAATAAAATTTTTTTGACTATAGAAGGTCTCATATCGATTGGAAATTCAATTTGCTACAATTTTTCTGTTGACAACTATTTAGAAAAAAATCATAGTTTTCGAGTAAAACTCAAAAAACTGAAAATACCACCTTTTTACTTCATTCTCAAAAACGCACCCCTTTAAAAGGTAGCACTCCGCGGATTTATAATTTTTTAGCGTCAATTGAACATATCAAACAATAAAATTTCTGTTACGTTGTAGTTCCTATCTAAAGTTCATAGTCAAAAGCCTATAAATAGTTGCAGTATTGTTTTAGTAGTGAAAATAAGTTCTATGGAAGCAGTGTTTTTATCAGCGGAAAAACATATTTAGGGGATGAAATACACTCAAAATTCGCCCCCAAAAACAGTTTTTTCTAAATATCTGGGGTTCTAAGCAATATTTTGGAAAGAAGCAAAATGGAAATTACTACTTATAAAAAACAAATGTTTCACAAGTGATTCCCTGTTTGGGGATTGCTACCCTTATTTTTTATTTCAGAAAAACTATAATTTTCAAACATTTTTTATATATAGGTACAAAATTTATATATGCTCAAAAAGAATTAAAAACATGATTTATGTAAACAAATCGACAAAATTAAATTGACCTGTTTCGGGGTTTTCGTTAAAATCTCTTTAGGGGGTGAACAACCCCCTAGTGCTAGAAATGTCTGTACGATTAGAATTAACATTATAAAATAAAAAGTTTTTACTATTTCTTTAATCATACGAATAGTTTTTTCTATTAGCCTAAAACGGATTTAAACGGATGCAAATTACCCCTCATGTTCACCACCAGAAACAGTATTTCCGTGATATCTCGGGTTCTAATCAACATTTTGGAATGAAACAAAGTGGAAAATACTTCTTATAAAAAAAGCAGAAGTTTCACGAGTGATTCCGTGTTTGGGGGTTGTAACCTTTATTTTTATTTCGGAAAAAATGTATTTTTCAAACAAAATGGAAATTATTTCTATTGTACAGAACGAATGATTCACAAGCAATCTTGCCTGTAATTTGTTTTTTTAGTGAAAATTTATGAAAATAAGCAATAAGTATAATTTTACCATCTACAAACCGGAGGATGCAATTCCTAATGTTCAATGGACTGTGAATCGTCCCTATTTAGTAGAGGCCGTTTTTCATTTTGCTTAATAAAAAAAAAATTACAGGGCCAATAGAGGACTTAACTTCGTTTTTATTTGAATGCTCGTTATTTTAATCTTTAAATAATATTAGGAAATCATTGGGTATTATCTGTTTTTTTTTTAATAGTTTTTATAACAGAGTAACTGAAATATGTGGATTTTCATTTTCATATAGATAACCAGTCCTGTGTGTACATATAGTAATACCTATTTTTTAGCAAAATTTTACTGTTTTTGAAAATTGAATATTTAAAAATATTGTTTTAATACTTAAAAAAATGAGTTCTATGGAAGAGATATTTTTATTGGCTCTTCTATTTAAAGAGGAAGAAAAGTGCCAAAGAAAAAAGCACGCCAGATTTTGAATTCATCCAATGAACAATAGCAGAAAGTAGAGGGTGAATTTGAAACTTTATTAAAAAAATTGTTATTAGACGAACAGCGATTTTTTCAGTACTTCCGTATGTCATCTGGAAAGTACAATGAGCTACTAGAGATTATTCACGAAGACATTTAGTTGCAAAATACAAGATTTAGACGCTGCATACCACTTGTAGAAAGGCTGGCCGTTTCTCTAAGGTAATTTCTTTTAAATTTCGTGTAGTCACGTTGCCGATTTACTTCGATTTTAAACGATTCATAGAATTAGCATGGTACGCGATTATCAAAAATATTCGCACCAGATACTCTCTAGCTCGTCTCGATCGCATCGCGGTCTCCCGATCAAGGCGAGATGCCTCCCCCATAGAAATTCAAAGAGTACAAACATTTTCTTAAGCTAAGAAAATATTTAGATTGGAAATTTTTAATAAAATATTTTATTTACTTAAACTTTAATTTTGAAAATTAATACACTACTTTATTTTTTTTTAAACAATTGTAATAAATTAGTATAAATATTTGTTTACAAAAGAATTTAAAAATATAAAATTTTATGTTAAAAAGTAGTACATTTCCATATTTTAAAAATTTAGTTCTGGAATTCTAAATTAAAAAAAAATAAATTTTTATCTATCGGTATCAGAATAAAAGTTTACAGTGCAACTAAAGCTATATATGTAACGTACCAATTTTATATAGGGGGAATAAAAAATAGAAGTACAGAAGAATAAAAACCTGGCTGAGAAATATACTATGGTACAAAATCGTCTCAATGGCCTAGCAATGATGAGTATACACA
>NW_019418323.1:0-2036 GCF_000390285.2 Anoplophora glabripennis | reverse complement strand
CTTTTATCAAAGGAAAATCGTGTCATCATTTTTAGGAGGCGTAAGATAAATCATTTCAAATTTAAAATGAAATTCAATGTAAAATCTGAAATACCGCTGCATACGCACTGTGTTCTGGTAGTAGCTGTAGTCGCCCAGGTGCATCGAGTGTACGAACTGGTCGGTTATACGTCAAATACTAACCTGGCGAGCTTTGCCGTCAATTAGAGAGCGCTTCCAAAAAACAAGTAAACAACAGTGGCGCGTACAGAGGTAAAATGTAGTACATATGTGGAATTTAGGAAACAAATTGGATTTAAAATAAATTACATTTAAAATAAATAGTTTATGAAAATAAAGGAATTTTTGTAGGAACAAGGGTGCCAGACCTGAACTGATCCCCTCGTCCCTTCATAATGTATAAAGAAATTATTCAACTTATAAAACCCTTAAAAGCGTACTTCATTGGTTCTCTTGACAGGCAATGATTTATTACTTTGCATCGAATATAATCCTTCCATAGTGCGAATGCATACATTAGAATACATGGGAAGGAACTCCACCGCGCGCGATCGCGACTAGCACGGTCCGCGACGGGACGGTACCGCGACCGCCTAATGCGTTATGTTTTTTGGAAAAGATTCGTAGAGAACGCAATGCGACCGCGACGGGACCGCGAACGTCTAGTGCGAATGCATACATTAGAAAATATGGGGAGGAACTGTACCGCGCGCGATCGCGACTAGCATGGTCCGCGACGGGACGGGACCGCGACTGCCGCGTTCTCTCCTTAAGAATTGCTTTGGTCGTACAACGTTTCAGGGCATATAAACACACAAATTTACTGAAAGCATCCATCATAACTAACAGCTGAGTCGCTCCTCCCCTTGAAACAGGCAAAGGCCCCACGATATCTAAACACGTCACCTCATTTGGACCATTCGGTACTAGACTATTCATTCCATCTCTCAATCTTTCGCAAGGTTTTGCTTTCTGACAGTTCACACCCCGCAATTATACGACGCACAGTATGTCTTATTTTTGGGCAGTAATAGTACCTAGACAAATATGCCAAACATTAAGCCGATCCAAAATGACCATTGTTTTGATGTTCCTCGGACACCAGAGTTACAATCTGACTTTTCGGCATACATAACTTATGACCAGGGTTAGTCTCTACCCCTCGTCTAAAGAGAAGACCCTCATTTTCTATAAACCAATCACTATATCGTTTAGGAACGTCTTCTTCCTTCAACTTAGCTTTTACACGACAACAAAATTCATCCGTATTTTGAGCATTTAGGATATTTTTAAAATTTGTATAGACTTTTTTCTCTCAATACGAGAACGATCCGGAACTTCCATGCGGCTACCCTCCTCACGAACTATCGGAAACTTTTTCCTCGGCGGTTTCAGAAAACACTAGAATATCATCCACATACATAATCACAAATTCATCAATTTCATCCCCTAAGACAATCCTAAGTCCTCGAATAAAACTACCCACTGACGTAGACAAGCCAAACGGCAAAACTCTGAAAACATACGTATCCCCTTCAAATAAGAAACCCGTATACTTACGATGGTCCTTAATAATCGGAATCTGCCAGTAAGAGGCGCTTAAGTCGAGAGTAGTTAAACAGTGCCCCGGAGAAAACTTGAACAACCACCACCAGTGGACTGACATACTCGGTTTGGGACTTTTCTATAACCATCTCACGAATCTGCCTTCTAGCCTCACGATAGACATGCGCTATAGGATATCCTTTTAAATGAAACGGACTACTATCCCTCAAAACTATCATATGATGATAAACATCCATTAAGGCTGATCAGAGAAAATTTGCTGGTATTCACAAAGCAACTCATTCAGCTTTTCACAATCTGACTCTGCATTGTGTGTATGCCGTCGCCTTATTGGGAAAACCTGGGAACCGAAACCAAAGATGTCACACTGGTTGTATACGTCGATAGTAAGACCCAGGATTCTTTACGGCGCTGTGGTATGGTGGCAGAAAACACAACAGACCACAGCGAGGGAAAAACTGAATAGAATT
>NW_019418322.1:2142-16551 GCF_000390285.2 Anoplophora glabripennis | reverse complement strand
TATGCGTTGTTTCATTACTTTGTTCTGTGAGGTATAGAAAAGTGACCCAAAAATCGATGTTATATAGGTAAATTTATTATAACACTAGAAAGACAAATTAATTATGAACCCATAAACTCCAAACCCATAGGTTAAATCAAAATCCGACAAACCATAAACCCTGAACAAATTCTAAATCTATAAATCCTAAATTCATACACCAAACTAGTATATTGTAAGCTCATGAACCGAAAACCCATAAACTTTAAACCCATAATCCCTAAATTCATAAACATTCAACCCAGTTTGTACTTTATTAAACATAATTGTAATATTGTAACATTTGTTGCGACATTTCCATTCCATATCATTTCACAGAGTGTACTATTTTTGATTTTGAAATACATTTTAAGAGATTGAGGTAGCTAAACTCATAAACAGCAAACCCATAAACCCTGAACCCATAACCCATAAGAAATTTGAAATCATAAACTCTAAATCTATACCTATAAATCCTAAATCTATACGCCAAACTAATAAATTCTAAACTCGAACCGAAAACCTAAAAACCCTAAACTCATCCCTCATTCATAAATCCTCAGCCGAGTTTGTATTTTATTCAACATAATTGTAATCTCATCTCGTTAGTTGTGACTTTCCATATCATTCATAAAGTGAACGAGTTTTAATTTGAAAATGCTCATAAACCTTGAATCCATAACCTATAAAACTTCATAAAGTGTAAATTCATAAACCCATAAATCTTAACTCCATACCCGAAACTAGTAAATCCTAAACTTATAAATGGAAAATCCATAAACCCTAAACATATAAAAGGAAAACCCATAACCCTACATTGTATTTTATTAATCATTAATTGTAATCTTGGCTCATTTATTGCAACATTTTCATTCCATGTCATTTCACAGAGTGTACGAATTTTAAATTTGAAATGCGTTTTGACAAATACTAAAGATTCTAAACTTATAAACTGAAAACCCTGAACCCATAACCCATAAAACTTTGACTCATAAATTCTAAATTCATAAAACCATAAATCCTAAATGCATACACCAAACTAGTAAATCTTAAACTGATAAATCGAAAACCCATAAAAACTAAACCGATGCTCCCTAAATTCATAAACCCTTAACCTAGTTTGTATTTTATTAATCATTAATTGTAATTTTGCCTCATTTGTGGTGATATTTTCGTTCTATATCATTTCAAGATCCTAAACTCATAAACTGAAAACCTTGAACCCATAAAACCTTAACTCATAAATTCTAAATCCATAAACCCATGGTTCCTAAATGCATACATCAAATTAGTAAATTCAAAACTTATAAACCCAAAACCCATAAAAACTAAATCCATAATCCCTAAATTCATGAACCCTCAACCTAGTTTGTGTTTTATTAATCATTAATTGTAATATTGCCTCTTTTGTTGTGAAATTTCCATTCCATATCATTTCACAAAGTGTACGATTTTTGAAAATTGAAATGCATTTTGACAAATACTAAGGATCCTAAACTCAAACCGAAAAACCCTGAACAAATAACTCATAAAACTTTAATTCGTAAATTCTAAATAAAATAAAATAAATAAATAAATAAAATAAATAAAAATCTAAATCTAAATATAAATAAATATCTAAATATAAATCTATAGTCTAAATAAATAAAATTCTAAATTCATAAACCTACAAATTCTAAATCCATACACCAAACTAATAAATCCTAAACTTATAAACCGAAAACCCATAAAAATTAAACCCATAATCCCTAAATTCATAAATNAGCCGCTGGGATATATAGGGTGTTATCTCGGATTAGAGGAATGTAACGTGAGTAGGCTGTGGCAGGGGTGCGGGGGAGGGTGACTGATTTGCATTTGTTTTCGAAGCTTTTGTATGCGTTGTTTCATTACTTTGTTCTGTGAGGTATAGAAAAGTGACCCTAAAATCGACTTTAAAACCTGATGTTCTATATCATTTTACAAAGTGTACTATTTTTAATTTTGAAATACATTTTAACTGAGATTGAGTATTCTAAGCCCATAAACCCTGAACCCACAACCCATAAAACCTTAAATCATAAACTCTAAATATAATAATATAATTGTAATCTTCGTTGCCTCGTTTGTTCTGACTTTCCATATAATTCATAAAGTGTACGATTTTTAATTTTGAAATGCTCATAAACCTTAAACCCATAACTTATTAAACCTTAACTCATAAATTCTAAATCCATAAACTCATAAATCCTAAATCCATACACCAAACTAGTAAATCCTAAACTTATAAATCGAAAACCCATAAACCCTGTTCCCTAAATTCATAAACCCTCAACCTAGTTTGTGTATCATCATCAATCATTAATTGTAATCTTGTCTCATTTCCATTCCATATCATTTCAAAAAGTGTACGATTTTTAAATTTGAAATGCATTTTCACAAATGCTAAAGATTCTAAACTCATAAACTGAAAACCCTGAACCCATAATCCATAAAACCTTAACTCATAAATTCTAAATCCATAACCCCATGGTTCCTAAATACATACACGAAATTAGTAAATTCAAAACTTATAAACCCAAAACCCATAAAAACTAAACCCATAATCCCTAAATTCGTAAACCCTCAACCTAGTTTGTATTTCATTAATCATTAATTGTAATTTTGTCTCATTTGCTGTGACATTTCCATTCCATATCATTTCACAAAGTGTACGATTTTTTAATTTGAAATACATTTTGACAAATACTAAAGATACTAAACTCATAAACCGAAAAACCCTGAACACATAACCCATAAAACTTTAATCCGTAAATCTAAATCCATAAGCCTACAAATTCTAAATCCATATACCAAACTAGTTAATCCTAAACTTATAAACCGAAAACCCATAAAAATTAAACCCATAATCCCTAAATTCATAAATCCTCAACCTAGTTTGTATTTTATTGAACATAATTGTAATCTTGCCGCATTTGTAGTGACATTTTCGTTCCATATTATTTCACATTGTACGATTTTTAATTCTGAAATGCATTTTAACAAAGATTGAGGATCCCAAACTCATAAACAGAAAACCATAAACCCCGAACCCATAACGTATAAAACCTGGACTCATAAATTCTAAATCCATAAACCCATAAATCCTGAATTTATACTTCAATCTAGTAAAATCCTAAACTTATGAACTGAAAACCCATAAAAACTAAACACATAATCCCTAAATTCGTACACTCGATCTAGTTTGCATTTTATTAATCATTAATTATTATAATCCTGTCTCATTTGTCGTAACATTTTCATCCCATATCATTTCACAAAGTGTACTATTTTTAATTTTAAAATGCATTTTGACAAAAATTGGAGAAATATTCGTTTATATTATATTGTATGGATATTTGAACTATATTACAAATTAAGCTATTTATGAGGCTGTCGAGTGAATTTTAGTTGCAATAAAATTCATTTCTCTGTGTATATACTATATCCGTAACGAAACGATGGTTATTTTCTGATATTTTTTTTATACTAATCCAGTAAATTGCTACTCTATCATGAATAGGATACGTAGCTTGTACACGTTGGGTATCGAAATTTCCTTCACCGGAAATCTCGCATTAAACACCGCTTAAACAAATCCTTTCGTGTTGCCAACATGTGGCGATATAATTTTCTACTTAAATATCATTTAAAGTAACTCCGCGTTTATCTTAAGAAGTAATGTCGGAAAATACTCGTTTTAATATGGTAATCGCCGTTCCTTTGTCACAGATATGAAATAATGGATCTCGCATTAGTCGAGGCTCGTGATAATCGCATTAGTCACTAGTTTTGAAGTAATTGTTGGAAGAAATTAATGTTTTAAATGTGGAGATTATCGGTGCATTCCGTTGACCTATAATGTTTAGGCAGGTGGAAAAGTTTTATGAAATTAAAACGTTTTTTTAGGATTGTTTCCAAAAGGTATTGAATTACAGACTAGAAGAACTGACGGAACCATCCACAGCGCCCTTAGACCGAATAAGAACCTAAATAAACGTCAGAGCAGGCCTAGGGGTTTTACTAGAGTGTCCGCCCCCACAGACCCTAGCCCGAAAACAACAAGGACAGGCTGTATCTTTTATTTTCAAATAGTTTTTTCCTCAATTCATCTGGTTTTAAATTTCTATCGGGTTACTTTTCGATCCCCCCGTAGACCGCCCGAGGACTTAAAACCAAATGAAAGCGTGTTGCCTCTGCCGCAGCAACCCGTTCTCTCTCTCTCTTTGGGTTAGCGTGACTTACCGCCGGCTTTTGACTGTCGTATCCAAATATTTGTTCGAGTGATTCGTGTTTAACGGTCGGGAAACAACCAGGATCGCGGGGGCGAGGTCGCGAGACCGTCGGGGCGGATGTTCCGCAGGTGTCAGCCGGTCTCGGTGTGCGTGGCATACCGCAGTTTCGTTAATGAAGCGCCCTCTTCGTCTTTTGGTCCGCCCGGACTTCGATTCAGCTCCCAACCAGGTCTGTGTAAATAATTGGTTAGTAGTTTATCGTGTAGCTGGGGACTAAAGTGTATCTTTTATTCCCGAAAGCTAAGTTATTGAAAAATCAAACCATGTATTGACTAAAATTATATCTATGTCAAAGGTCTAAAGTGTATCTTTTAATCCTGAGGGTGGGGTTGTTGAACATAACATAAGAGTCTAAGAAACACTAGTCTTATACTGACTAAAATTACTACTATGTTCTGTGTTTCGGGACTAAAGTGTATCTTTTATTCCCGAAAGCTAAGTTATTGAAAAATCAAACCATGTATTGACTAAAATTATATCTATGTCAAAGGTCTAAAGTGTATCTTTTAATCCTGAGGGTGGGGTTGTTGAACATAACATAAGAGTCTAAGAAACACTAGTCTTATACTGACTAAAATTACTACTATGTTCTGTGTTTCGGGACTAAAGTGTATATTTTAATACTGAGAGTGAAATTTGTTGTAATATTCATCCAAGACACTTAGTCCTATTATCTAACTAAGCTAGGATTGATATAGGCATGCCAAAGAACTAAAATGCGTGCAACATTAGTTCTTAAGTCATATTGACTAAAATTAATATCGAATATTAAGGTACTAAAGTGTATTTTAATCTGAGGGACCAAATTTGTTGCTATATTCATACAAGTAATTGAAAGACATCGTAGTTCCTTGAAAGTAACTAAAATGAATAATAGTATATTGCATACTAAAGCACTAAAGTGTAAAATGTTTAAAATACATTTTAGTCCTTTAGTCATGCAATTAATTAATGTTATAGTACCAAAGAACTAAAATTGATCTCTTAGTTCGGAAAATGAACTTTAAAAGTATTTATATTGTAATTAATAAATAATATGCAGAAGGGACTAAAGTGTATCTTGTTGTCTTGAAGCTAAAATTCGTTGCAATATTCATCTAAAAGATAGTTTAGTCGTGTTGTCTAACTAAAATTATTGTTATAGGTATGTCAAGGGACTAAAATGCGTTGTATTTTCCGGAAGGTAAAGGGAATAGTCATCTTAAGGATTAAAATCAATTTTAGTTCCCCAGTTATATCTACTGAAGTTAATAATTATTATATATTAAAGGACTAAAGTGTATCTTTTAATCATGAGGATCAAATTTGTTGCAATATTCATATAAGTGATTGAAAAGCATTTTAGTTCTGCTGTGCTAACTAAAATTAATAATACATTGTATGCTAAGACACTAAAGTGTATTATCTTGAAGCTGAATATCATCCAAGGGATTGAAACTGATGAAAGACACTTTAGCTCTGTTCAACTAAAATTAATGTTATACGTAAGCCAAAGAATTAAAATTTATATTGGGGAAAGTAAAGTTAATAGTCACTTTAAGGATTAAATGAGGTTTTAGTTCCGCAGTCATATTAACTAAAATTTATGATACCAAGGAACTAAAGTGTATCTTTTATTCTTAAGGAACAAATTTATTTATTTCTATTTTATTTGTATATTTGCCATTTTAGTTCTACGACATAGTAAAATTAATGATGTGTACTAAGACACTAAAGTGTATTTTTTAATCCCAATGGTGAGATTTGATTAAATTTAATCCTTCAGCGATTAGCAGTGATGTTTTAGAACAAATAAACATAAATATTTGATGAACATTACATTTTATTGATTATGAATGAATATTTATAGTAATTATAGTTATTACATTTAGTAACATTTATAAAATCTGGATAATTATTCCCCTCGCGTTTATTAATTGTCACATTTTTCTCAAAATGATTTGACCTCTCCATTTCAGTACTACTAGAACCTGGAGTTGAAGTATCATTGTAAAGAATCCTGTTGGCTATTTCATTTTTGTTCCTTAAACTGTCAGCAACATAACTATCTGCAATTGTGGCTGATTTGCACCCACCATGTCTCTTGATTGCTAATATATCAACTGTATTGGCCAGTAACGTTGCCGATGTTCTTCGGAATGAATGGCCTGTATATGTTTCAGGATGTTCTAGTTTCAAAAACTGGGCAATCTTTTTAGGAATCATAGAAAGTATTCTTGCCGACTGGTTGGTTGTAACATCTGTCTCCTTGATAGCACATAAAAAAGCGTGAAATTTCAGTTTTAATTTCCAATCTAATCTAGATATATTTCTTGAGTGAGAAACAACCCAGAGGAGAAGTAATTGTATACGTACGTGACATACCATTTTTAGAGTATGGAATTGTAATTACAATAATGTCATCGAAATTTTTGATATTGACGTTGTCCAAAGTAAATTTATATAACTCATCAGAACGCCATGTTCCTGCAATGCCAGAAGAAGAACCATAAAGAGCTGTGGGAGCAGATAAAATGTTATGCACCACGCAGCAGTTAAGTATAATTTACCAGCCTCGGACTCTATTGCCAGCCCTCGCTCCGCTCGGGCGCAAAATCGACTGGCGAATAATACTTAACTCCTTTATGGTATAAATAACTATTAATTACTACTATTTAAAAGGTGATGTATGTTCCTGTAAGCTTCTTATCTGAAGAATTTCGAAATCGGTGTCCCCACTGTAAGAGTTCTGTGAATATCACGATTTCTTTCCATTCCAAAGCCGACACGATCCTTCTCGCCTCGAAATAAAACATTCAAGGACCGTAAGGCGTCAGCAACAGGAAGATCGTTAACTTGTAGTTTTTGATAACAAGTTTTCATTTTTTAAACGCAGAACCATTAAGCGGGGGAACGTCCAAATGTCAGGAGTCAAGAACGTTTCGAAATGCACATTTCGTGACTAATATTATTAATTAATCACCTTAAATGGGTGTATTCCATAGCTTCTATATAATTATTCTTTGCTTTATGTAGATAGTCATTCCGCAATACTATAATTTAACGTCAATAGTACTCCGTATTGAAAAATCCAATCAAGACGTTGGTGGCGAACAAACACGAGAAATTAATAGTGGAAAAGTTAGGTCGATAACTTCACACACTGTAAACAAATCGGTGTGAATTCTTTGAGTGAAATTATTGAGTACATTTTCACTCAATATGGGACATTTTGATCATTTTGATCATTTTACTCATTTGTGATTATATTTGAAATAAAACTGAGTACTTTCGCTCAAATAAAGGTACTCCTTAAAAAAATTCTTCACATAAACTCGTACTTGGTGCACTAAATCAGAGTAAATGTCCTCATTAATGAGTGAGTTTAAATTAATTTTAATTAATTTCCAGTAATTTGAATGGTGCCGTGAAGATGGCACCACTTACATATTGCTTCTGTAATCTCGACCACAATTGATACTCCAGAAAAGCGTGATCACCAGGAGAACAGAGACGGGTCTCAGCTGGCGAGTCTCAACCAGGACAGGAGGAGGCCTCGCGAAGTGAATTAATTTCAACACTGTATATCCTAATTAATCGTTTATGAATGATTTATTTTTGCACTCAATATTTTGTTAATTAAAAATCAAGTCTGAGTAAAAAATAACTCAATAATAGTTAAATTTAAATCATATTAGTGTAAACAAAAATAATTTATGCCAACAATTTCCTTTATTTTAGGTAAAATGTACATTCTCAATTATTGTTCGCTATTCAACTCTTTAATTCTAACTTATTCTTCTTTTCTATTCCTATATCGAACTACCTTGTTTATATAAAACTGTTTATAAAATTATGAACAATCACTCTTTTCAGCGTTTCGGGACACGTACACTGGCCTTGGCGTTCCAGCCACTGTCGTTCGGTCTCTTTCCCGCTCCTCATAACATTAGAGAAAAAGTCAACTCTAAATTGGTTTTATATACTCAGAATAGAATAAAAAATCGCTCAATTAATAGTTTGAGTAAAGCACACTCATTTCTAATGCAATAGTTTCACTCAGTTGTACTCATACTAATAGAATGAAAATTTTACTCAATCGGATGTGGACAAAAATTGATACATTATTGAGTAAAATTGAGTGAAATTTGAGTTAATTTTTTTTACAGTTCATATATGTTTGTTTGTATGTACAGGTATGTTCAGTTCAAATCTTGCAATCCAAATTTGAACCACTTCTCCATTTTCGTTAATTATTTCCAGGGACAAATTATTGAAAAATTTCCATATTTCCCATACTTTTTAAATATGAATTAAAAAAATTATGCTAAACGAGCCCATTTACTTTTATTTATGTCCCTCGTGACNGGGGGAACGTCCAAATGTCAGGAGTCAAGAACGTTTCGAAATGCACATTTCGTGACTAATATTATTAATTAATCACCTTAAATGGGTGTATTCCATAGCTTCTATGTAATTATTCTTTGCTTTATGTAGATAGTCATTCCGCAATACTATAATTTAACGTTAATAGTACTCCGTATTGAAAAATACAATCAAGACGTTAGTGGCGAATCATGAGAAATTAATAGTGGAAAAATCAGGTCGATAGCCTCAATATTAACCCTGATAAGAGAGTTTTAATTCGTAAAATATTTTAATTTCGAGTAATTTGAATGGCGCCGTGAAGATGGCACCACTTACATATTGCTTCTGTAATCTTGACCACAGTTGATAGCAATGTTGGCATGATATATATCAATGATATATATCCGATATATATCATTGATATCTATCAAATCTATATCAAATTCACCAGAGCCTTTGCCTGAAGAATCATCGATACATTCCATCGATTCTGACGAATCCGACGATAATTTACCATTGATACGTTTAATGCAAATTGGTTGGTTTTCATAGTACCTAATATTCACGCAAATATTTTTTATTAGTTTCAGAATTTATATTTATGTTTTCGTTCTTGTTTTTGATATTTGGAATAAAAATATTTACCTAAATAGTTTCTTAATTTTATTTCCCTACTATAATATTATACATAAACTAATTAATTAAAAAATAAATAAATATCAAGACTTGATATATATCGGATATACTCGTATATCAAGATATATATCCGATATTTGATATTTATATAAATATCATGATATTTGCCAACCTTGGTTGATAGGGGCCCGCTAGATGCTCCAGAAAAGCGTGATCGCCAGGAGAACAGGCCTAGCCGGCGGCGACGGGTCTCAGCTGGCGGGTATCAGCCAGGACAGGAGGAGGTCCCGCGAAGTGAATTAATTTCAATCGTAAATAATCGTTTATTAGTGTTTTATTTTTGCACTCAATATTTAGTTAATTAAAAACCAAGTCTGACTCGGTAATAGTTAAATTTAAATCATATTAACCCTAAATTGGTTTTATATACTCTGAATAGTCAAAAGTCGCTCACTTGATAGCAGGAACTCGGATTTGAGTAAAATTCACTCATTTCTGATGCAATAGTTTCACTCAGTTGTACTCATACTAATAGAGTGAAAACTTCATTCAATCGTGTGTGGACATTAATGAGTAAAATTGAGTGAAATTTGAGTGAAATTTCTTTACAGTGCCTGTATGTCTGTATGTACAGTATAGGGTGGCCCAAAAAAAACGAATATTTTTTTTTTCGTGTCCCTTGTGAAAATATGTTAGTTTATCATGGTTTGAGAGCCCCCTCAAAAAATCAACTCAAAAAAATTTTTTTATTTGAGGTCGCTCAAGATTTTTAAATATTTCCAAAATCGTCAAAAATAGAATTTTTTTCTTTTTTAATTTTTTTTCTTATTTTATCAATTTCTAGGCTGAAAAACATCTCGATTCTGAAAATTTCTAATCGATATTTTAATTTCTAAAGGTCACTTATAATTACTTTAACTTTCAAAGTAGTGTTTCTATGTTTTCGAGCGACCTTTAAAAATAAATATCAACGAACTAATAATTGCTTTTTATTGAATTTGAAGGACAAAAGAATAGAAATAAATCACGAGACACTTAAATTTCTCGAGGCAAAATTTACTACCGCACTCAAATATTTATAATTTTTTAATTTTTTCAAATTTAAGTGTCTCGTGATTTATTTCTATTCTTTTGTTCATCAAATTCAATAAAAAAAATATTCGTTTTTATTGGGCCATCCTAATGTTTTCAAATCTTGCAATCCAAATTTGAACCACTTCTCCATTTTCGTTAATTATTTCCAGGGAGAAATGTTTGAAGAATTTCCATATTTCCCATACTTTTTAAATATGAATTAAAAAAATTATGCTAAACGAGCCCATTTACTTTTATTTATGTCCCTCGTGACCCCGGCACTTCTAGCAGGATATTTACGAGCAATGGACTATTTTATGACGGAAATAATCCCGTCGAAAAAAGGCTAAATAACTACAACACCGGAATGCTTTCAATTCTAGGCCTCGTTCTTGTTTACACTAAATGTGTCAACCGGGCTGTAAATTACAGTCACAAAACGCCGATCTTAAATGGGGGGGCCGTAAAATGTAAATTGCCTAAGAGGAGGTCCCTAATAATGATGTCCGTACGGACACGGTTGATTTGCAAAGGGCCAGGTTATCGTTGTATTTTTTTCTGTTTTCGGTGACTGGTAATAATCGTAGTATTATATTAAAAATAAACGAGTTGTTCTCTCAGAGTAAGAATGGGCATTTATACTGAGAGAACAGTTTATTTAATTTTAATACGTTTAGACCAAATCAAATAAGTTCTATTTTAGTATAACTATGTATTATTTACTAGTACACTAATGCAAACAGTTAAAGGGTCAAAAGAATTTCCGAAATTTTTCGGTGATTTTTGACAGACTGTATTTAGGTGCAAAATGGTCGTATCAGGAATTAAAAAAAGCATTTTGAAGCTCTAAGTTTCTAGTTTTTAGATCTTTCGGTCGAAATTTTTTAGGAACTAGATTTTTACAAATTTTCTTTTTTTTTTCTGACTCCACGGCCTTGGAAAATTTTTTTACAGCTAGTTCATTGAATGGACCAGATAGCTTGTTTATTCAGCTTCAATTTCTTTCATTTTAAATTTCGATACGACTATATATCCGAAATATCGGGCTTTTAATGGAAAAGGATCCTTTTGTCTTCAATCATCGATATCTCGGTGACAAATGGTCGTACAGAGAATTGAAGGGCAGTTTCGAAAACTGGAATAAATTTTCTATTATAACATGCTGCCGCAACTTTTCGGAAAACATTTATCATTTATACGAATTTAAAAAAAGATAATTTATTTTTTTTTTTTTAGAAAATTTACGGTTAAGTTAGAAATACATATTCACGAAATGACTACTGTTGACTTTTATAGTTCGATTATACCCAGAAGAACCCTGTGAAGTTTCATCTCGATCTAGCGAACCGTTTCTTTGTTTCAAGCAGTCAAACTTTTGAAAAAAATTAAAGGGTAAATTTTTGAGCTTAGACACTTCATAATCATGAACAAAATGTAAAAAATTTGAGGTTTCCACACATTTTTACCGCAAATAACGTTGATAAAAAAAAATTTGAAATTATTTTTCGGAGAAAAAGAGTAGTTTTGAAAAAAAAACTTATTTAAGGGATTGCAATCGGGGTCTGGTTTGAGTCATCATTAATTTTAATATAATTAAAAGTTGATGGACAGAAGCATAGAACGAGGGCATTCTAATTTTGATAAAAAAAATAGTTTTTTGAAAAATTGAAATCGGTTGATTATGACGACCACAGTAAATTTTTAAAGTTAACACTCTTTTTTTTATTTTTAAACAATTAGATTACATTTATCAATTTGCAATTTAGTATTTTTCAAAAATTATAATTTAAAGTAATGGGAAATACGCTTATTTTTTAAAAAAAATTTAACTTCCGTTTATTGGTTCTCGAGATATAAGCGGTCAAAGTTTATCGGCATTTATCGTTAATTTGTAAACAATTTAGCAATAATATCGAACCGATTTTTATGAAATTTGGTGTGTTGTTTTATTATACTCTAAAGTTTTTTTTACCAAAATTAGAATGCCCTCGGAGCAATCAAAATATTTTTAAAAAATTATCTAAAAACCTTGATTATTTTACTTTTTTCATCAATTATTGCAATTTTGCAACATCAGTAATAAATTTAAACATTTTTAACTTACAGTATATTGTACAAAATTCAAATCTAAAACTTTTTTCCTCTTTAATATTCTTCCAAAATGTATAGGTTTCAAGATATAAGAAGAATAGGTATTTTTTTAAAGTTTTTAAACATTTTTGCAAATTTGATCCGCCTTGGCCTAGTAGCCAATTAACATATCAAGAAATTATTCGATTACTAAATTTCTGTTTAAAAAAATCGATTGTTTCCATGCTGTATGACATATTGCACCGTCCTTTTAAAACCACATTCGATACCGACCACCATTCACAGTAACAAAGTTTAAAGCTTCATTCATTTATTAAAAATAAAAGTACAAGTTCTGAACACCCCGTATTTGTTTATTTTTCCGGATCTTGATCGTTTGGATCGTCTACTTCCATCAAAATCATTACAACGCCAACTAAGTTTGGCAAAGTAATATTACATCAGTTCTCACACATTATCCGTTTCTCTAACGTAGTTTGAGGCGTCGTAAACCAGTCTCGAACGTGGATTTAGGTTTTTCACTTACATACAGATACGGTCATATCCAATTTGTACCTGTTCGACATTCCGGTCATACCCGAGAATAACTAAAGGTACGATCCAGACGGGCGCAGGTCCATATGCTCGCATAAATATTCAAATTGCATATTGTTAGGAGGATGAGGTTCGTGGGGTTTTCCTCTCTTTTTTAATTCGCCGCAGTTAAGGCCGCCCTGGGAATACGTTTTCCATTAAATAATAAAATGTAGCGCTTCCGTTTCTTGTTGCGGGGAGCTTAATTGGATACGAATGACCCCAGTGACAAGGTTATTGCTTGCATATTAGTCCCGTTCAGTTTTGAATTATTCCGAGTCGGACATTATAAATTCTAATAAATTCCTATGCATTTTTGAGCTTTTTTTGGGTTTTATCAAGAATAAAATTGTTTCCTAACTATTTCTTTGTTTATAATGTTTTGAACACGTGCTGGATACATTTTTGCATATGCGATATATCATTGAAATGTCACCTGTAAAACTTTTGGTAATTTATAACTTACAAACCATCTGACACAGATAAAAACCTTCATAAATGTTTACAAGCCACAGTCGAGCGTAGGTAACCAACAATTCCCGGTTGGTAAAATCAAATGAAAATACCCAAGCCCCAGTGGAGTGGTTTAAAGTGGTTACACGTAATTAAATAAAATTGTTTTTAAAATTGTGAAAAAAAAACGTGAACTATCGATATTAAACTTAATACATACAATTTAGATACCTACATTCCGTAGAAATGCTTTTGACTTTATTAAAAGGAGAAAACTATGAAGTAGCAAAAATGGTACCAGTGAATGTAGGGCCAAAAATAAGAGACTTCATTCCTCTATCAGTTTTACATTAGAAATTGAATATAATAATGAATTAAATTTCTTTGATATAAAAATTTTCAAACATAATTGCTCGTTAGAATTTTCCATATATAGAAAACCAACTCAAACTGATCATTTAATTTCAAGGCATTTCAATCATCCTTTTCAACATAAAATGGCAACCATTCGCTGCTACGTTCATAGATTGTTAAATATACCAATGTCAAATTTAAATTTCAATAAGGAAGTGCAGATATTGCAACAATTATGTATTAATAATGATTTTTCTCCTGATATTGTACAGAGAACTATTAATAGAATTTTGTTTCAGAAAAATAGAAATTTAGCTTTTCGTTCACAAAATGTTAACATTGATAATAATTACAATTTTAGATCTTTATCTTATTTAGGTAGTATTTCGGATAATATTTCAAAAATTTTAACTAAAAGTATTCCTAATCTCAAAATTTCCTTTAAAGTAAATAAGTCAATTCGTTCAAAATTTTCTAAAGTTAAAGATTCACAGGATAAATTGTCAAATAGCGGTATATATTTGTTATCTTGTAATGATTGTCCCGTCAC
>NW_019418322.1:0-1118 GCF_000390285.2 Anoplophora glabripennis | reverse complement strand
AGCTTTATAATAGAGGCAATTTAGACAAGCATTTACATACTTGGTTACAAACTGACGCAGTTTTGGGAACCAATAATTCTCTTGAATTTTATATAAAGTTTTTTTTTTCTAAACCGAAATAACCTTGGTCATCATGACATAACCTGCAGATTTGCCATCTGTTTGATCTTGGTACTAACCATTTATTTGCATTTCCAAGTTTTCGATAAACAACATCACCCTTCAATGTATAATTATCATGAAAAACTTTATTACCTACTTGGATCTCGATCCTTAGACCGAAGAATATCTCGAATTCGACACATTTATTCGTCCTATGATTGAGCCACCAAGAGCCAATCAGCTTCTATTATATTAATAACAAGGACTTGTTGGGGAATGCGATATGAAGTCAACGTGGGCCATTTTTGTCGCAGTTCTATATTCAATTTCAAAATCATAGCCTTAAAGATAAAGCCCCCATCTTGCGACTCGAGGAATTATATCCTTTTTGGTAGCGGTACTGCGAATCGCGGTGCAATCAGAAATTCATAGTGACTGTCTGGAGTGACAAAACCTGTTTTATCAATGGACGTTTCACTTAATGGAATTTGATAAAATCCCGAAGATAGATCCAACGATATAAAATACTTATAACCACCCAGTCGATCTAATTGGTCATCANTATAACGCACTCGCACAAACAGTTCTTGGTTATTGCGAAGGTCGTCTGCTGCCTGAAATATTCTTAAGCGTAGTTCTTCTAAGAAGGCAACAGGAGTGGCATAAACAATACTTTTTATGTCCCCACAAAAAGAAATCCATAGGCGTTAGGTCAGGTAAACGTGCAGGCCAACAAACAGGGGCATCACGACCACGATGAATCCATCGATTCGGGTATTTTAAATTTAACCATTCTCTAACGACAAGTGTACTATGTGCAGGCGCCTCATCGAGCATATACCACATCACCTGACGTGTAGCGAGGGGTAGGTACATCTTCAAGTAATGTTGGAAGATTTTCGTTCAAAAATCTAAGATACTCGGCCGCTCCAAGTCTGTGTGGAAGAGTAAAAGGACCTACTAGAGTATTTCCTCCAATTCCCATCCAAACGTTTAAACTGAAATTATGTTGACAT
>NW_019418321.1:12578-17076 GCF_000390285.2 Anoplophora glabripennis | reverse complement strand
TTTTGTTCATCAAATTCAATAAAAAAAATATTAGTTCGTTGATATTTATTTTTAGAGGTCGCTCGAAAACATTTTAGGTACACTACTTTGAAAGTTAAAATAATTATGAGTGACCTTTAGAAATTAATCGATTTGAAATTTTCAGAATCGAGAGTTCTTTCAACCTAGAAAATGACAAAATAACGAGAAAAAAAATTTTTAAAAAAATCAATTTTTGACGATTTTGCAAATTTTTAAAAATCTTGAGCGACCTCTAAAAAAATTTTTTTGAGCTGATTTTTGAGGGGGCTCTTAAAACATGATAAACTAACATATTTTCACAAAAGACACGGTAAAAATATTCGTTTTTGTTTTGGGCCGCCCTAATAAACACATTAGAGTCTTTTTTGCACAGCGTGGTGATTTATCAAAAATGGTCCGATTTAAATTCTGAAAACGGCACCTGAAAGTAGACGATAAAATCTCCAATTTGTATATCTCGGATTTTCGCCTGGGTGATGGAAAATATGCTAAAAATGACTTGAAAGTCGTCCGAAACGATCGAAAGTACGCTCGAGCCAGAGTCGGGTGGCGGTAGTGGGGAAGCAGCGAGCGGTATGAAGTGTACGAATGAAGAGCTCCATCGATTTTACAAATTATTGTGAAAATAGATCTTTCATATGCGTCAGTAAGCAACTCTGATAACGCCTACTGTTAATATAATTTCTACGCCACTGGAAATTTTTGAAAAATGTATATATTTTTTTACATTGGGGTTTATTCTACAGCAAAAAGGTCTCTTACTATTTTTAAATGAAATACTTGGTTTTTGAGAAAAATTGTTTATTATGGATTCATTATATGTGAAATTGTTGATCTATTTTCACAATAATTTGTAAAATCGATAGAGCTTTTCATTCGTACATTTCATACTAAATATAAAACAAATGGCTTTCATAGTTTAAAAAAAATAAATAAAAACAAAAAAAATGTGTTTTCAAGAGCTCTTATCTCTAAAAGGAAGCCTTTGTAAGAAAAAGTACATACTTCAAAATGACATTATTTTGACGTGATGGTCAATGTCCTAATTATAAAAAGAGAATCAATCACCCTGTATATGACTTTTAAAATTAAGCTTCGTGTCAAAAGTCATGTTAAAATTATATTCATTGATGTCAACAACGGCCCAAGATTAGAACCTTGAGGCACGCCGGACAAAGCAATGAAAGCATTGGATGTACCACCACGTATTGAGACAGTTTTTTGTTTTATAAATAAGATGTAATTAATTTAAGAAGATGGTCCTGACATTCGAAGCCGCACTTAAGTTTATATACAATGAGATCATGCGATACAGAATCAAACACTTTCTAAACGTTAATTTATACAGGATGTCCCTAAAAGTCCTGAACCCACTCATAATTTATAAAGATTGAGAAAAAAGTTTCTCTAAATAACTGGACAAAAATGTTTCAAGCAAATTTTTAGGATTTTGAATGACTTGGACGACGACCTAGAATTTAATTTAACAAGATGAATTGATATCAATATCTAGGATGGACTTATCACCAAATTTTAATTATTACGATGTATTAAATTTAAAAATTGTTGAAAAGATTATACTAATAGTTTTGGTTGAATACGTCTATTAAATTCTATTACTTTTATATCCATTATTTTTGGTGAAGAATGAGTATGACCTTCAAATTTCTTGCAAGGATCTCCTGGAAAAACTATTTAATCCCATGTTCTAACATAAAATCTAGCACTGTATTTGTTGCTGACGTAAAAAAATAGCGTATAGCATTTGATATTAAGTTGAACTGATTTTGACCTTGGAACTTGTAGCGAAGGTCAAACCCAAGGTCACTATCTAAATTGTTATTCAAAATCCTACAAATTATGCGTAACACATTTTTATAGGCTTATTCGGAGAAAAATGACTATGACCTCTAAAAGACCTCCAAGGACATACAGCAAAAAAAATGTGACCCCACATTTAAGCATAAAATTTGACGCTCTATCTCTATAACGTCCACTGCAGTTTTTCTATATTATTTAATGGCAGCATAAAACTGTAAAAAATGTTTTTATACTGACGCGAGTTTCAATGTAACTTTCAAATTATGATAATTGGTAGGTTCATTTAGAAACCAATTATACTAAAATTTATTATCCATATTTTATAGTCTAACCGCAATTTTATTTCGGGGAAGCCACGCTCAGCTTTAATTTTTCGGTTTTTCCAGCTATCATCTTCGCACCAAATCACGGCCATGCCTTGAACCGGGCCTAGTTATGCGTTCTATTGACTTGTAACAAAGCACATTTGATTTCTGGCAGTGAACGGTTCCTTGGACGTCAGCCGAAACAAGGTCAAGTTGAGAACATAATTAGGCTGGTATTTTAGTTCCACACGAAAGTAAAAAGATAACGTAAGTCTCTCCCAGCGACTTACGTACTTATCTTATTTATTTATTATACTCGTAAGGTTAAGGTTAATATTTAATATAGCTACGTGGGATCTTAAATTAATGATTGGTTACAAATTACAAACATGTGAAATAATGTTGCTTATGTCTACGTGGCACTGATATCCCCGACTGGGATTCCTGCCACGTGTAATCGACACCAAGTTCCATCGTTCTCCTAATCACGGCAGACAGACATCGTAAAATATTATGAGGGAGATTCCTTAGTACAACAATTTCTCGAATGCACGAGCAAATTTATTAACGCCTTAGACAAAGGAAAGGATATCGACTTCAAGGCATTGCTGCACGTGTTCTCCGTTTTATCTCGGAGAATATTCCGGCTTCGTCCTCCCTCATATAGACAGAGAACTAAGTGGTGGCGGAAACTTCCTGAAACACGTTTCGTACGTCTGAATATTATTTTCCACGTCCCATGTTTATGAAAACAGGTCTTTTCCTAATGCTCCAAGGTTTCGCAATAAAAGCCTGTGCCGGGACAATCGAATCGATCTTGGGTTATCAGAAGTGGGATCTTGCAACTGTAGATATAATTTCACATATATAAAATAATTTTGTCAAGTTACGAGATGAGGTAAAAATAAAACTGAGCGAAATCAGAGCTTTCATCAATACGTCTCGTTAATATTTCAGGCATTTTATCGGCCCTCCAACAATTAGGGCCCGTTCTGGGGGAAATCCCGGCGGTAACTTTCGCGATTTCTTTTTTCGCGGGGAAAAATATCGCCAGCGCTCCGCTACACCCAAGTGTATTTTACTCGATTGCTTTTGTTACGGATAGCATTGTTCCTCAGCGCGTTCATACATTTTCTAGCATAAGGTAACGTATAAATTAGCTTTTCGCATTAGAATACGGTACGGGGGGGCGCCTTCGTTTTTACCATATCTGAGTTTAATAAATTAAGGGAGACGTACAATGCTACGACGGAATTTATACCCTCAATGATATATGCGCGTCCTACGATTAATTCAAAATGGAACCGTAAATCTCCTAGTGATGGTCCAATTCGGCCTATGCAAGATTATGTTGAAAGCTCGACCGTCGATCGGTAGAGATTTGTGACTAATTCCTGGCTAGAATCGGCGTAGTTAAACAAAAAAGGAGTTCTTTACCCCGAAATCTTCATATATCTATTTTAAAACTATATATTGTTATGTTTTATTAAATTTGAAAACTGAATCGATTCTTTTCTCGGGAACCGAAACATAAAATTGTCAACTAAACACAAATTTTGAGATTGAATATATTTCAAATAGACACAGAGTGTGGATTACTGTAATGAATTTAAATGAAGGATATTTATCAATAGTATAGGTTAATGATGTAATTAATAAATTTTCACGATAAAACGTCTCGACTGTCAAAATTATGACAAAAATTGAATTTTAATTGTATAAGTGTAGTAGGACTGCAAAATCATATGTGCAGAATGTAAAAGACCCTCATAACTTCATAAACTGTGTTTAAACACCAACCAAAGTTCAAACTGTTGTGCAGACTTTATAATACTTGATGGAACAGATTACTTTGAAATTTTCTTTCGTTTACATCTGAAAAACGAGTAAAGACTGTATAAAAGGTGTTAAAAAAGGTTGTACTAAAGACATTGAATGGACAGACATGCTGAGAATTAAGATATTTATCAAAATTTAGTTGAAATTTGTAAAATTAAGTAAAATTTTGACATGACTTTAAAGTTAAACGTGCAGTTGGTGTCAAAAGAAGCAAAAAAATGCAAGGAAGCTGAAAATGTAAATTTTGTGCATCATAATTCAGTCCAAAAGTCAGTATTTGCATAAATAAGATTTCAAAAATGTTTGTTATTCTTGCTATAGAAACTTTCACTTGTTATTTTCGTTTATTAAAACTAATCTCCGGGCTCGAGGTAGCCAGTCTTCCATGTTTACCTGTAGCAGTAACATCGCTAGTTTGCTCCTAGAAAAAACAATTGCTATCAATTAAAATCAACAAGTTAGTGAAAAGTTCATACTTATCCAGCCATCTTGGTGGTGAATTGTCGTAAATA
>NW_019418321.1:0-11892 GCF_000390285.2 Anoplophora glabripennis | reverse complement strand
AAAAAAAAGTGGAATATCTGAAAGACAAGACCCTGGTTTCTATATTTTTGTGGGGTCACTGAATCCGAAACCGGTGTCTGTTTGATCCGACCAAGTCTGCGTTAAGATCAGTTCAAGGTCAAATGTAGAGAATCAATTACCAACAAAGGAAACCTACTGTTATTAAATTGGAAATTTTATATCGATTCTTTTCTCGACAACCGAAACATAAAATTGTCGAATAAACACAAATTTTGAGGTTGAATATATTTGAAATAGACACAAACAATGTGTGAATTACTGTAATGAATTTAAATGAAATATATTTATCAATAGTGTAAGTTAAATGGTTGTAATTAATAAATTTTCACAATAAAACGTCTCGACTGTCAAAATTATAACAAAAAGTGAATTTGCATATTCATAAAACTATTTAAATGCACTCATATAGTACAATTATGTTATAAAAAAACAGTAAAGAACCATGTTACAATATTAAATGTCAAATATAAGTTCTGGCATGAGCACATTTAATAATATAGTGAAATTTTGACAAGTCATCGACGGACGATGAAGGTTTTTCACATATAATACTGATTCATGCAATAAAACTGGTATGTAAACAAAGCATAGTATACCTGTAACCAGAATGTATGTGTGGAATTAAACCTATGCATCTGTGAAAACTTTTATGTATCATATAAATGTTGACATTTGTTGTTCCGTTAGAATTTTTAAATTTTTAATTGTATAAGTGTAGTAGGACTGCAAAATCATATGTGCAGAATGTAAAAGACCCTCATAACTTCATAAACTGTGTTTAAACACCAACCAAAGTTCAAACTGTTGTGCAGACTTTATAATACTTGATGGAACAGATTACTTTGAAATTTTCTTTCGTTTACATCTAAAAAACGAGTAAAGACTGTATAAAAGGTGTTAAAAAAGGTTGTACTAAAGACATTGAATGGACAGACATGCTGAGAATTAAGATATTTATCAAAATTTAGTTGAAATTTGTAAAATTAAGTAAAATTTTGACATGACTTTAAAGTTAAACGTGCAATTGGTGTCAAAAGATGCAAAAAAATGCAAGGAAGCTGAAAATGTAAATTTCATCCATCATAATTCAGTCCAAAAGTCAGTATTTGCATAAATAAGATTTCAAAAATGTTTGTTATTCTTGCTATAGAAACTTCCACTTGTTTTTTTCGTTTATTAAAACTAATCTCCGGGCTCGAGGTAGCCAGTCTTCCATGTTTACCTGTAGCAGTAACATCGCTAGTTTACTCCTAGAATAAACAATTGCTATCAATAAAAATCAACAAGTTAGTGAAAAATTGATACTTATCAAGCCATCTTGGTGGTGAAATGTCATGGACAGATACAGCTGTCAAAAGTTCGAAAGTCACATTAGTTGAAGTGACATAAGTTCGAAAATTTATTGAGCAACCATCAACATAAGTAATTGTAAAATAACAAATTTGAACAAGGTTAACAAGCATAAATAAAAAGTGATAAGTGACATAACAAGGAAACTTTTCAACGAAGAAACTTCAGACCAGTGCGATTACATGCGAGATGATTTACAGTGCAGCGTGGTTACATGCAAATTAAATAATCAGCAGTAATTCTACGATCCTAAGTGTCGACAAATATTAGCTAAACAAATTTGCAAATTTGAAACTAAAGCGCTATAAAAATTTCTACATTAAAAATTTCTCTGCATTTATGTATAAGTAATGCACAATTTCATTGTCAACCAATTGATTGTCAACTATTTACAGTATAAAACACTATTATGCACTGTAACAGTAGAATTTAAGGGGGAAATTTCTTGTTTTATTAATCTAGTGTAAGAAGTATAACAGTTGTCAATTGCAAAAAAACCCATGACCCATAAAGTCATACTGTAATATATCGATATTTGTTACATACAACATATCTTTCATTTAAAGAAATTGAAGTAAGAAAACAATATATATAAAATTTTAATCTAGATAAAAATAAATAAAAAAGGAACACACACGCTCAGAGTCTCATAATATAATAATAACAACATAATAAAAAAAAATAAAGGCGTCCACATAATAATATGTATATTTTATTATTTGATGTTGAACCTTTTACTCTATTTTAAATGTATTATACTAATTTATGTCAAACCATTTTTTTAATAAATCTTGTTGAATGAAATCAACCAATGTTCTTCGATACCAGATATTTAGATATGAAAAAGATATCTAAATACAAAAACAAGACACCTAACTGTTGATATTGCGGAAACTATTCTATTGATTACGTACCTCAACTAGCACAGCGCATTTATACCACAACCAATTATTCGAAATAAAAACTAAAATGCTGTTGATTTATTAATGTCATTCCTTACCAATTGCACATAAATGGTTGTAGTTAATAATAAATCATCTAATTATTTAGAACTAGGAAGTGGAGTCCCTCAAGGTTCAATTCTGGGTCCTATGGCTATGCTTATTGCTATATACACATCTGGTCTAGTTCAAACTCTTAAAAATTATAATGTACACCGTTAGGCAGCAATTTTGTTAAAAAACAAAAATTACTGATGTCGCAGGCGTATACCTAAAACAGTTGAAGTTTTTAATATATGCTACTTTGACTAATGGTGGTGAAGCATCAACTACTTCACATTTTGGTAATCCACTATCCGCGTTATTGCACAATAACATGTACATGTCTGCCTCAGATCCGAAGCTTCGCATCGATCAATTTATTCGATACATCCTAACGCCTGCCCTGTCGGTCTGGCGTGCCGGTGAACAATGCACATTTTTTTTGCTGAGGGACGTTGTTGCATTGTCATTTGTGCGTGTGTCAGTGAGTTTGATGCTTTGTTTGGTCGACTGTATGGCACGTGTTTTTATGGCAGTCAGTAGCACTGTGTATCGTAAGCATAAAGCGGCACACGGCCTGACTACAGATTTAGCCTAGATATTTACTAGCATAACATAGATTACTACTGTTTATTTATTGGATTGTCAAAGTTTCCGATCTCTAGTTATCACAATGAAAAGTGTTCTGTTTAGCCGATAAATAGTAAATATATGTTATAACATTGGATGATCATCTGCAACCATGTTTGCAGATTCAGATGTTCTGTTGAAGAGGCATGGTAGCTGGAAGAATTGATGGTGGTAAAATCTAACGAAGAAAGGTTTATTCAGAACAAAATTGTTATTATACTTATCATATTATATTTTCTGACTTTCCTACTGTTACACTTTGTAACTAAATTTGTACAGGCTCATCCAATTTTTTTCACTAAAATTATGTAAAAAAAAACAACACTTCTAACACTATAATGGATAAAACGCTTATTAAGTTATGTAACAAATAAATTAAAGAAAAATTCCTGCAGCGTTTTTCCTTCGCGTTTTTTTCACATTGTCACAACTATGGCGAACTTTCAAATAAAATCAGAAAAATTACTTACCTTTTTCCATTTATTGTTCACACTAACTATACTGAAAGTTTTTACATTAGCATTAACAAAACAAGCCATATTTTTTTATCAGAAATCCCTCTGGTCATCAATAATAGATTTGACACATAATGGCTTTGTAGGCACGTACATACTAATGTGTACATTTAAGCCGGACTAACCGTTAGGTATTTTACTGTTTATTGCTTTACTATAACCTTTTTGTGCATTAACGTGGAATTGACACACATGAAATATTTTCTGTGATTGCCTCTGATAACGACATAAGTTTTTCACCTCTATAATTTATTCTACAATCAATATAGAATAATTATAATCGGTGTTTTCCATACACAGTATGTGTTAGACAAAGGTTTCCATTAAAAAGTTTTACCCAACCTACCTCAACATACTGCAACTGATTCCTATTACCTGCAGTTGTGATAAACGACTTTTAAATTATATGCAGCAAGCATCTAGCGACGCTATTAGTAGGACTATTATTTATATGGAGTAATGACTTTTACGTCAATCCTGTACAAGAAATTATACCTAGTTGTTTTAGAATACAATTCAAAAAGAGGTTTCAAAGAAAACCTTCAACATTTTTCTTCGCGTTACTTAAATGTAATTGGTATGTAAAAATAAATAAATAAGTTTACGTCTGAGACAGTTCCGCGCACATGGCAAGAAAAACGCTCTAGAAGTATGCACAGTGTCCCACCGGGAACTGCGTCGATCGATATCTAGGAAAGTACAGCTCCGAAAAATTTGAAAACTTGACAACATGGCAATGTTCCTGGGGCAATCACAACTAAAATATCTAGAACTCTCCAGCACCTCCGGTTATACCGAAAGTCGACACAAACTTCGTTATTTTAAATGGGACTCCCTATATTTTATTGCATTTTCGGATTCTACGTGAAACTTGAGGGTCACTTTATTATTATTCGTACTGGTTTATCCACTGAAAGCGCAACTACAAGTATTGTACAGTATATACATGACTCACTTGATAAAGATATGTTTACAGTGGGCATCTCTTTTGACTTCTCTAGAGCGTTCGATACGCTGGATCCAAATTTCCTACAGGTTAAATTAGAAAGCAATGGAATACGAGGGTTACTCAATAGTTGGTTAATTTCCTTTGTTGAAAATCGAAAACTAATTGTTAAAATTGAAAATAGTTTCTCAAAATGTGAGAATGTGGAGCTTGGAACCCCTCAAGGGAGTGTTCTCGGACCACTTCTATTTCTCCTTTTTGTAAATGATCTGCCAAACTTTATTGAGGATGGCAGACTGTTCATGTATGCGGATGATGCAACTGTGTTAATATCGGGTAAAACTATAAGTGAAGTCAAGCTGAAGATGGAAACCGTTTTTGGTCAATTTTTATTGTGGTGTAAGATAAATAACCTTGTCTTGAACACCAATAAAACGAGATTTATTGAATTTTCGGCTGTGGGCAGATCGTTTGCGGAGAGCAACGGAACTATAGATGGATTCAATTTTCAAATGAGTAAGGATATAAATTTTTTGGTAACGCATTTGGACATGAATTTGTCGTGGGCTCGGCAAGTGGACCAAGTATGTTCTAAACTCAGTAGATCGTATTATGCGATCTTCTCATTAAAGAGGTACCTATGTAGTGATGCATTATTGAATGTATACTATTCCATGGCATACTCAGCAATTAGCTACAATATTACATCTTGGGGCCATGCCACTGGCTGGATGCGTATTTTTATTATGCAAAAAAGAATTATTAGAATGATATTTAATATCAAACCTCGCGATTCATGTAGGCATATTTTTAAAGAAAATAGAATTTTGACAGTGACGGGAATTTATATATTTAAATTGTTATCATATATACATAGTAATAAGACACGATTTGACACTGTATCTAGAATACACAATCACAGTACGCGTAATCAGCTGAACTTTTATTTAAANGATCTCTAGTTATCACAATGAAAAGTGTTCTGTTTAGCCGATAAATAGTAAATATATGTTATAACATTGGATGATCATCTGCAACCATGTTTGCAGATTCAGATGTTCTGTTGAAGAGGCATGGTAGCTGGAAGAATTGATGGTGGTAAAATCTAACGAAGAAAGGTTTATTCAGAACAAAATTGTTATTATACTTATCATATTATATTTTCTGACTTTCCTACTGTTACACTTTGTAACTAAATTTGTACAGGCTCATCCAATTTTTTTCACTAAAATTATGTAAAAAAAAACAACACTTCTAACACTATAATGGATAAAACGCTTATTAAGTTATGTAACAAATAAATTAAAGAAAAATTCCTGCAGCGTTTTTCCTTCGCGTTTTTTTCACATTGTCACAACTATGGCGAACTTTCAAATAAAATCAGAAAAATTACTTACCTTTTTCCATTTATTGTTCACACTAACTATACTGAAAGTTTTTACATTAGCATTAACAAAACAAGCCATATTTTTTTATCAGAAATCCCTCTGGTCATCAATAATAGATTTGACACATAATGGCTTTGTAGGCACGTACATACTAATGTGTACATTTAAGCCGGACTAACCGTTAGGTATTTTACTGTTTATTGCTTTACTATAACCTTTTTGTGCATTAACGTGGAATTGACACACATGAAATATTTTCTGTGATTGCCTCTGATAACGACATAAGTTTTTCACCTCTATAATTTATTCTACAATCAATATAGAATAATTATAATCGGTGTTTTCCATACACAGTATGTGTTAGACAAAGGTTTCCATTAAAAAGTTTTACCCAACCTACCTCAACATACTGCAACTGATTCCTATTACCTGCAGTTGTGATAAACGACTTTTAAATTATATGCAGCAAGCATCTAGCGACGCTATTAGTAGGACTATTATTTATATGGAGTAATGACTTTTACGTCAATCCTGTACAAGAAATTATACCTAGTTGTTTTAGAATACAATTCAAAAAGAGGTTTCAAAGAAAACCTTCAACATTTTTCTTCGCGTTACTTAAATGTAATTGGTATGTAAAAATAAATAGGTAGGTATAACAAAAATAATGTTATTAAGATAAATCGAAATTTGTATAAAATATCTAGAACTCTCCAGCATTTCCGGTTATACCGGAAGTCGACACCAACTTCGTTATTTTAAATGGGACTCTCTATATTTTATTGCATTTTCGGATTCTACGTGAAACTTGAGGGTCACTTTATTAAGTATCCCCTATACCTAGGAATTATAGAATTTGAGATATTAATTTTTAAAGAAGAAAATTGACAGATGCAAGGGTCCGCGGAGATGCTAGTAACTCTTTTCAGGAGCGTGACATCGAGTGGATTTTTGGTACCCGTAAAGGGCATAGGTAACACTACATTATGGTGTACCAACACATTAAAACATCGAATACTAGGTGTTTCATTTTTGCTGTTACATTTTGATAACTTCAAACAGCTATAACTTTGTTAACTTAAATGGAACACCCTGTATTTTTTTACTCTATGGTATGCAGATTGAAATTTGCTTTCAAGCCATATAAGCATTGTTAGGGTTGCCGTTACTACTTTTAAAGATATTTGCAGTTTTCTATTTTTTGGACAGACCTGTTGTCAAATTGGCCATGAACCAAAACACTCCAAAAACAATTGAAGTAACGACATTTGTCAAGTTAGTTGTCAAATTATTGTTGTGTCTGAATAGTTTTTGCCGAAAATTTAAATAAAAATGCCTGGGGATCGTTTAAATTATACTAATAAGGATTATTTTAATTTTTTTTTCTATTACTTTTATATTCTTTTATATTATACATTATATTTTTTTACGATCTCTGTTTTTTTATATATAATTAACGATATGGCTACATTTACCGTGATAAATATTCTTTTTGTAAACTGGTTTTCTATGAAGTATTAATATGTCTTATTCTATTAAGTTCCTTAGTACTTTACTCAAATCCTTTTAAATCTCTTTTTAATATAATACATACTCCCAATTTTTAATAGCTCTAATAGACTGATCGAAATAACTCATTTAGAGGAAAAAAAAAGAAAATTGTTACCTGGACTTATAAGTGAAACTGGTAAAGGGGCTTATAATAAACGAAAAAAATAAAAAAATATGTGAGTAGGGGTGGCGGAGGGTTGATTTGGAGGGTTGAAAAGTTGTGAAAAATTGTATCATTGAGATTTCTGGCGAAAGTTGACGTCAAACAAAAAAGTATCCAATACAAAAGTTGTAGATCATGCAAAAATCTACAACTTTTTTACTTTTTAAGATAACCTCAAAATTTCCGAAAAAAATGCGAGAAACAGTTTTTTTCCTGATTTTTCGTTTTTTATTCCTCATTTCCGAAAAAATAATTTAATTTTGACGAAACTTGGTGAAAGTATACCTTTTTGTGTCTTAAATAACCACTAAATTTTTTAGATAAAAAAAATTAAGAAGTTTCCGAGATATTTATTTTTTCCGGTCTGACACTTTCTCTTCAAAGAAAATTTCTACTTAGAAAAATCATCGTACAGAGTTCTGTCGGTGATAATTTTTTTCGTTTTGACATATACTTTTTGATGAAATAAAAATATCTGTAATCACAGCTCAAAAATACAAGAAAAATAAAAAATGACTTGCAACAATGAATTTTTCAGTAATTGTTGATAATTTGTTTAAATTTTAAAAAAATTCAAAAACCGATTACACCATTCGTACGTAAAAAATGCAAAAAAAACTGTGTCTAATTGTTTGACCCAAAACTTTATTTCTGTACAGTATTGCTATAAACATAACTCGAATAGTGAATAAATAAAATAAATATTTTTTTTTTCCTTAGGATCGAATAATGTACATATCTTTTTTTAATTTTGATGAATTCATAGATATACAGTGTGTCCAAGATAAGGATGGAGTAGCATTAGGATTTAGGAAACAGTAAGAGATACGGGGTGGCTCAGATTAGAAAAAAGTTGTATTTTTTACACCTAACAATATGCCCTTTAAAATGTTTTAAAATTCCGGATAGTTCCGGAGATATCAGGAAAAACCGAAATGTTCCAAACTGTTAATTTTTTTTCTGGCTTTATTTGAAATTTTTCAAAATTCAAATTTCAAATAAATTACATATTTACAGTGCCACTTTCTTCGCCCTATACAATGGCGTTAACATTTTTACAATCCAACGTTTCACCTTCGAGGGTCAATCATCAGGTGAATTTTTTTAAATATGTCGCTGCTATATTTATGACCAAATCTAGTCATTTTTAATTCTGAATTAGATGATGTAATCGCTTAAAAAGTTTTTAACTTGTTTTAGCTATCATTTAAAATTTTTCCTGAGTACGGCTCTGAACGCTTTCAAAATATCTATTAGATGGTTTTCCTAAGTAGAATTTTTCTTTGAAAAAAAAGTGTGAGATCGGAAAAAATGAATATCTTGGAAACTTCTTGATTTCTTTATCTAAAGAAATTTGTGGTTGTTGAAGACACAGACAGGTATACCTACTTTCACCAAGTTTCGTCAAAATTAAGTTATTTTTGCGGAAAAATCAGAAAAAAAACTGTTTTTCGCATTTTTTCTCGGAAATTTTGAAGTTATCGTAAAAAGTGATCTCTACAAGAGTTGTAGATTTTTGCATGATCTATAACTTCTGTAAAGGATACTTTATTTGACGTCAACTTTCGCCAGAAATTCCAATGATACAATTTTTCACAACTTTTCAACCCCCCAAATCAACCCTCCGCCACCCCTGTTCATACATTTATTTTTGTTAAGTTTATTATAAACCCTTTTACCATTTCCACTTATAAAAGTCTAGGTAACAATATTTTGCTTCTCCAAATGTAATTTGGTTGGATTATAAACAAGGTTTTGAGAATATTCTCGTAATCCACATTAATCCAATCCTGGACAAAGCTCCACGTACCCACTATCCCAAAACACCGCGCCTACGTCTTATTCCTTCTAGCCGACTATGTTCTTTCTCAATCTTTTATTCGTGCTGTAAATAGATATTTACACAAAGTTATGATAAAATTTCGCCATCTTATACAGAGTATAGTCAAATCAATCTACCTAATTGTAAACACGTAACTTACGTAATACATTTCCGTAACTGCCGATCAAAAATAGAAATCCCAGATTAATGTCCTCACGTAGAACATGAATTGACGCAACTTCACGCGGTGTACTACGAGAGCAACCCAAACATGGCACCGACGACGCGATTTAGTCCTTAAACGCGATTTGTCTCTACCGTAATTGTCTGTCAGATCTATGTAAACGTGCTGTCGGTAATAATAACGCAGGCAGGGGGGGCAAAGTCGTTCGCGAAAAGTTATATTTCGAGGGATTTATTTCGTTCTTTCTAAACAACGTCATGTGCAGGAACTCGATCCGTTATATTTATTTTCTTCCCTGCATATCCCCAAGCAAATGGCGTTATCTTTCAGCGGAACTGCTGCACACAAAGATGTGACAAAACAGTCGCCATAACTCTGCCGTCGAAAGAGCGGATTTCCCGGACTTTGAGAAATGCTAATAGGTTATAGATGGAGATGTCCCGGCATTCAAATTAATGCGAAAAGCGCAGGGAGTTTAAAAGCTCTACCTTGTTATATGAAATCATGATGCAAAATAGGTAAAAGAATAAATAAATAGTAGTCAAATTATAACGAAAAAGTGCAAGCATATTGTCTCATTGGAGTGGAAAGGGAATAATAGCTGTGATACAGCATAGTAACGGTTAGATGTTGCCACATCATTCGTCAATACAAAAGCTAGCTTATCAAAGTTCTTTAAAAATAAATTTCCAAATTCGTGACAAAATTGTATTGACATCAGGAGCCCGATTTTCAGGTGTTTCTCATGAATATTTTTGAGTGGGACAAATTTATTAGAATTTGATCAAACTTTGACATTATTTTATCAATATTTTGAACTACATTTACAAATTATTTCAAGTTATTTGTGTTGAAAATGCCGATTATGGTCTATTGACCAAAGGTCGTCGTACAAGTTCGTTCTTCACAGGAAATGTGGAGGCCGCATTGTTGATTTAAAGCAAAATGATTTATTTTCCTGCATTATTAACATTGTTTCTAAGAATATGAATCCCATTGCGGCTAAAAATTGTGAAAATTTTGACATGTGTTTGAAAAAAGTATCAATCTTCGCCATTTTTTTTCACTTATTTTGAATAAAAAACACACAATAGTAAATATAATAACATCTCTGCAGTGGATTTTACTCACAAAAATGTGAAATGTGAAATAACACTTAAACTTAAACAAGTTGAATTCAAATAACAATATCACAAAAACTAAATGAAACAATATAGGTATATACATNCTATTGACCAAAGGTCGTCGTACAAGTTCGTTCTTCACAGGAAATGTGGAGGCCGCATTGTTGATTTAAAGCAAAATGATTTATTTTCCTGCATTATTAACATTGTTTCTAAGAATATGAACCCCATTGCGGCTAAAAATTGTGAAAATTTTGACATGTGTTTGAAAAAAGTATCGATTTCCACCATTTTTTTCCCCACTTATTTTGAATAAAAAAAAACACACAGTAGTAAATATAATAACATATCTGCAGTGGTTTTTACTCACAAAAAATGTGCATTTGAGTGTATGTTCTCGTTTTACGATGTATTGTTACTTAAATTTTAAAATATAATACCCCTAATCTTTTATCTGCCATTGCTATATTTGATGTGATAATAAAAGTGTGAATATACACTAACCTGTCACTCAGCTAATCAAATTAATCAAGTGATCACCCAATGTGGTATTACCGTACGTGTGTCTAACGATATCTGCTGTCGGTCTAGCAGAACACATGTTTTGATTCGTTTGTAGCGTTTGTTACTATTTACGAGTAAATCTAATTTTGTAGATAAATAATGCGATAAGTAAATATTACGTTATCTTCATTCGTTTTTCACTTTTCTTTAATGTCGAGAAACATCATTGTTAACCCTACTGAACTTTTTCACATAGACATCACGATTATGGATTACTATTGAACCATGTGTACTTGACAGTACACATGGGTCACTGTTTCACCTTGAGACAAGAATTGCAAATATACAATTCCATTCAAGTCGAAAATAACAGTGAGCATAACTTTGACATCGGGACTCACGTACTTTTTTGTGATCATCGAACTTTTGTATCAATGTCTTTGCCGTAAACACAGCTTTCGTCTCCCATTATGATCCTTTGAATGAATGTGTCATTATCTTTGGATTGTTCAAGGAGTTGCCGACAAACGTCTACACGTTTTTGTTTCTTTCATTAAACAAGGAACAATTTTTACTGTAATCGATGCATGTTAACATTTGGAAAATCGTCACTAACACTTAAACAAGTTGAATTCAAATAACAATATCACAAAAACTAAATGAAACAATATAGGTATATACATATAAAAAGTTTGCTGGTAGCTGACGAAG
>NW_019418320.1:816-16664 GCF_000390285.2 Anoplophora glabripennis | reverse complement strand
ACTCAAATCCGAGTTTCTGCTATCAAGTGAGTGATTTTTGTGTATGTTCTGAGTATGTAAAACCAATTAAAAGTTGACGTTTCCTCTAATATGATTTAAATCTAACTATTATTGAGTAATTTTGTACTATGAAAATCTTCACAATTAATTTCATTAATATTTGGAGTTTTGTACCACTTTACACACCGTAAAAAAATTGGTGTGAGTGAAAGCAAAAGGTTCGGAGTGAATACATAGAGTGAACATTATATTTTCACTATATATTGAGCATTTTGATCATTTTACTCATTTGTACACAGGGTGGCCAAATGAAAACGAAATAGAGCCATTTTCAGGAACTGCGTCAAGATTGTAGAAAAACGCTCAGCCCCTTGGATTTTAGATTAAAGGGGGACATTCTTTGCTGGTATTTTTACTCCACCACTTCCACCCCCAAGTAAGCATCACCCCAAAATATTTAAATGGCATTGGAGGTTTGAGTAATATTTCTTTTGAAAGCTCTTACAATTCTCATTACAACAGACTTTAAATTTTATAATTCAGCCCAATACTTTGAAAAAAATTTACATTTCAAAATTTAATTATGTTTAGTTGCTTACTTACTACTTAGTTGATTAAATGTTCAAACTGATGACCGCCCGCTTCCATACAAGAATAAAAATTTTGTTCGAAACGTTCGCGCACATTCCGAAGCATTTCCGGAGTGATTCGACGGCATTCGTCGACGATTCTTTGACGCAAATCTTCCAGCGACGCTGGCTGTGTTTTATAGATTTTACTTTTTAGGTATCCCCACAAAAAGAAATCAAGGGGCGATAAATCCGGTGATCGTGGAGGCCACTCAATGCTGCCTCTTCTCCCAATCCAATTCCGTAGAAAACGTTGGTCCAAATACTGACGGACAATTAACGCATAATGCGGAGGAGCACCGTCCTGTTGAAAAATCAAATGATCTTCATCATACTCTGGAACATTTTCAATAATATCAGTCAAGGCAGGGTCAATAGCGTCTTCCAGTAATTGCAAATACATTTGGCCAGTCAAATTACCAGGTAGAAAAAAAGGACCCACCAGCCGGTCACCGAAAATTCCAGCCCATACATTTAATTTTTCCGGTTGCTGTGTATGCACCTCGTGAAAAACTCTTGGGTTTGAATCGGACCAATAGCGGCAATTGTGACGATTTACCGTCCCGTTCAAGAAAAAACTGCATTCATCAGAAAAACAGATGTTAAAAAGGAACTGTGGATCGTTCCCTGCTCGCTCACTCATTATTTCGCAAAATTGCAAACGGCGGTCATAATCATCCTCATGAAGTTCCTGGACTAAATGTATTTTGTATGGATGGAATTTATTCTTCTTCAAAATGGTTTGTATGCTAGTTCGATTGATCCCAGACACAGATGCCAGCTGCCTCGTACTTAATGTAGGATCAAGATGAACTTGTCCCAAAACTGCAACTTCACTAGCTTCATTAACTATAGGTTTTTCAATTTCTCGTTTTTTATTGGCTACGTTCCCTGTCTCTTGAAATTTTTTTACTAACTCTAGAACATACTTCCTCCTGACATGTCGATCTTGATGTTGTTCATTAAATAGCTGAGCTGTTCTATTCGCACATTTATTGTTCATAAAGTAAAGCGAAATGATATCTACCCTTTCCGCAATGGAATAAACCATAGTGTTTAATTTTCAAAAACACAATTAAATAAACTACCAACCAACGCTTCCAAATAATACTAGAAAATAATTTGGAATCCACTAATTTTACGTTCATTGTGTGTGTATAGCATTCATTTCTGTTTTTTACAATTGTGTTTTTTTTACGAAAGTGATAACAAATCGCCAAAAACCAATGTAACGCAAGAAATACTAAATTTATACCATTGGCGTACTTAACTCGAATGACTGACATTTTTACCGTTACTAATTGTTTGTACATAAGTTTCAACTTTAAAATCAAAATTCTTAATAAGTATTGGGCGGAATTATAAAATTTAAAGTCTGTTGTTAAGAGAATTGTAATAGCTTTCCAAAGAAATATTACTCAACCCCCAATGCCATTTAAATATTTTGGGGTGATACTTACCCTTGCTTAGGGGTGAAAGTGGCGGAGTCAAAAAACCAACAAGGAATGTCCCCCTTTAATCTAAAATCGACGGGTCTGAGCGTTTTTCTACAATCTTGACCCAGTGAAAATGGTTCTGTTTCGTTTTCATTTGGCCACCCTGTATTTAAACTAAAACTGAGTACTTTCACCAGGTAAATAAATTCTTCACGTAAACTCGTATTTGGTGCACTTGTACCTAAACCAGAGTAAATGTCCTCATTACTGGGTGAGTTTAAATGAGAAGACGGCACCACTTACATATTGTTCTGTAATCTCGACCACAGTTGATATGGGTCCGTTAGATGTTCCAGAAAAACGTGATCGCAAGGGGAACAGTTCTTAGCCGGCGGCGGTGGGTCTCAGCCAGGACAGGAGGAGGCCCCGCGAAGTGAATTAATTTCAATACTGTATATCGTAATTAATCATTTATGAGTGATTTATTTTTACACTCAATATTTAGCTAATTAAAAACCAAGTCTGAGTAAAAAATTACTCAAATTTAAACCATATTAGAGAAAAAGTCAACTATATATTGGTTTTATATACTCAGAATAGAGTCAAAAGTCACTCAATTGATAGTAGTAACTCGGATTTGAGTAAAACTCATTTCTAATGCAATAGTTTCACTTAGTTGATACATTATTGAGTAAAATTGAGTGAAATATGAGTGAAATTTTTTTACAATGCATAAATAATTCTTTGATCATTAATTAATAATAAATTGTCAAATATTTCATCATCACTTTTAAACGTCTTAACAGTATTAATTGTAACTCGTTCTACAATTTTTTTTATGTTATGGCTTTTCGAACCATTTTTATTTAACACTGTCTGACTAACTTCCACAGCAATTCATTTAACTACAGAGTTTACCCAGGACTCCGAGACTTATGCGGAGGAAGGGACGACGCATTATTATTGTGTGGGATACGCGTTCGCAACTTCTCTCAGTGTATCTCCGGGGCGTCAATTAAAAAAACTAACAAGTCGACCGCAAACATTTATCTATCCGTTCCCATCGCACATTACGGAATTAAACGGCATCAAGTGCGGTTTTATGAATCGCGATCGCTCTCGCGAGCCGGACAATGATGCGTCTCAGCGCCCGACATAAGAACAAAGCGACGCATTCATTCATTAATTCGACGTAAACACTTTAAACGTCGGACAACACACACCCGCATGTTTCAATTGCGCCACAGCGGACAAAGAAGAGGAAAAACATCTGTACCAATTAATTTAATCGTTTATTTGTGCAAAGACGGGTCGACACTCGAGCCGTTGGAGGTTTTTACGGTCTTACACGGCATCGCTTTTAAGGAGATTAAAATTAGGATTTTGCTTCCATTGTTAGTTTGAAGCTCTCGAACGAGTTGAAGTCGTTGGAATTTCACCTGAGTCAATGAAGCCAACGCGTTTCTGTGTATGTCTATCTGGCAAAGATTGAAACAATTGTTAATAATAGTATTAGAAACAACAATTGGTATTACTTATTTTTGAATAGAACTCTGCAATATAGAACTTAAAATAGGTGTATTAAATTTTTTAAATACTTTAGTTATCAAGGACCAAAATATATTAAAAAATTAACTTTAGTTTTTAAAATTGTATTTTTGTTTTTGATGGAAGCCTAAAATGATAACTTTTTTTTTTAAAGTGACTGAACAAAAAATGTCAAGTTTAAATAATGTACAGGGTTAGTCACTATAATCTGACAACTTATGGTGAGTTTATTATTGAAATTACTAAAAAGTTTTTAATACAAAAGTTTTAACTTTTATCCGTTTATTTTATGATAATAATAAAAATAATTCTTAACTTTAACAAGTCTTAACTTTAACAGAGTTTTAATTTCTAATTAATAAAATCCAACTAAAACAGAAATGGTCACAGATGCTCAATGTGACCGCCGTAATTATTGATGCACTTCGTATAATCCTCATTAATTTTCAGAACTGCATTTAGTATGAAATGGGAATTAAATTCACTTAAATTTTGTATACATTGATCAACTTTATGTCTTAGTTCATCTAAGTTTACACTAGTTTCCTTATAAATCTCGTTTTTTAACTAACCCCACAGAAAACTGTCCAAGGGTGTAAGGTCTGGGCTATTTGGGGGCCATTCAATATTTCCTCCATTACCAATCCACAAATCAAACCTATTACTTAAATAATTTCCTACTGCTCTGGTTTTATGCGGATGTGCTCCGTCTTGGTGCCATATTAAATTGGTATATTCGATCAGGCAGGTCTTCCAATTTGTTTTCTATTTGATATTCAAGAAAAAGCAGGTATCTTTCCCCAGTCAAAGCACCTTCATAAAATAGTGGGCCAATGATTTTATTTCTCAATATACAGTGAGGATTTTCATTTGACCAGATGTAAGTATTTTTTTTATTAGGTATAAATGCCAGCTGGTGTAAAAGTCGACGCATCAGTCCATAAAATCTTTTGAAAATAGTTTAGGTCGCCATTTTTCAAGCACAGCATTTCTCTGCAGTACTCTAATCGCTGAATTTTTTGATTTTGGGCGAGTGTTTGGATCAGCATAGTTCTGTAGGGGCGGTATTTATATTTATGTAACGTTCTAATAATTTTACTTTGGCTTATTTCTAACTGTCTTGAAGCATTTACTGTCGACTCTTGTGGCCTTTCTGCAGTATTTTAATATTTGAATTTACCATGGTAAACCTTGAAGATATAGTAATATAGTTAGTTCTAATTCTTCATTTGGAATAATTCTTCGTTTCTGTCTTCCAAGAGATTTTCTTTCTCTAAAGTGTCGCTCAATGTCGTAAAATGCAGCTCGAGATAGAATTGGATCCCCGGGATGCAAACAAGCATATTCGGCGCGCGCTGCATTCACGTTATTATTATTCTTGTAGAAAGGATAACAAATTTTTCGTTCTCACTAAACATTATTTCTTTGTTAAAATAGTTTGTTATAGGAAATAAATTAATGATGATAAATAAACTTCGGTCAAAGTCATTTGGTTGTTCCGCGTGCCTCATCCATAGCCACTCCGATCTGTCAGACATAAATTTCCCTGCTGTTTTTTAAAAAATAATTTTAAACTGAAATATGTCGAAAAGTCCTGGATCAAACATTAATATATTATATGTTTTTGAAAAGAGAAAAAATTCACGCAAGAATTGAATTTTTTATTTCTTGGAATACTAAATTCGAATATACTATTTCTAATTGTGATTTCTAAAAAATCTAAAAAAATGTGTACAATTCTTTTAAAGCCATCCAGGATAATTTACAAAACGTATACATGAGCCAATCTCCAACTACAGAAGTTGTAAAGCCTCTATATTTAGTCAACGACAGTAAAGTACTATTTACTTTGTTTTCTTAGTGTAGAATATTGCTCTCCAACCGCACTAAAATTAATCCCCTGCTCCGCGCTTACATCTGTGTATGGCTCCAGCCCAGATCACTTGATCAACATGAGTTAGCATGTTCCCAAAGCGGATGACATAACAAACTCGCGTTTACTTAGACAAGCTCTAAAAATACAATCAGTTTTGCCCCGCCATTGTTTCGGTAATTTCCTATACTTCCTCTCTGTTTGTTTTAAATTAGCAGGGTAAATATCTGTTACATATTATACATACGTATGTATTTCGGCGGTTTATGTTCATTTCAATCGGGCGGTTAGTCACGGAGCCGTGTTTCCGTTGGAGAGCTAATAGGCTCGTTTGCGCGAGTGAAACTCTATAAAATATTGTACAGGGTGATGTATATGAACAAAAATAAGTGCAAAAAGAAATATACTTAATAAAATTAAAAAATACATAAGCGAAAGACCCCTTTGTATGGCCGTTCATGGATATTANTCTTTCTCTAAAGTGTCGCTCAATGTCGTAAAATGCAGCTCGAGATAGAATTGGATCCCCGGGATGCAAACAAGCATATTCGGCGCGCGCTGCATTCACGTTATTATTATTCTTGTAGAAAGGATAACAAATTTTTCGTTCTCACTAAACATTATTTCTTTGTTAAAATAGTTTGTTATAGGAAATAAATTAATGATGATAAATAAACTTCGGTCAAAGTCATTTGGTTGTTCCGCGTGCCTCATCCATAGCCACTCCGATCTGTCAGACATAAATTTCCCTGCTGTTTTTTAAAAAATAATTTTAAACTGAAATATGTCGAAAAGTCCTGGATCAAACATTAATATATTATGTTTTTGAAAAGAGAAAAAATTCACGCAAGAATTGAATTTTTTATTTCTTGGAATACTAAATACGAATATACTATTTCTAATTGTGATTTCTAAAAAATCTAAAAAAAATGTGTACAATTCTTTTAAAGCCAACCAGGATAATTTACAAAACGTATACATGAGCCAATCTCCAACTACAGAAGTTGTAAAGCCTCTATATTAAGTCAACGACAGTAAAGTACTATTTACTTTGTTTTCTTAGTGTAGAATATTGCTCTCCAACCGCACTAAAATTAATCCCCTGCTCCGCGCTTACATCTGTGTATGGCTCCAGCCCAGATCACTTGATCAACATGAGTTAGCATGTTCCCAAAGCGGATGACATAACAAACTCGCGTTTACTTAGACAAGCTCTAAAAATACAATCAGTTTTGCCCCGCCATTGTTTCGGTAATTTCCTATACTTCCTCTCTGTTTGTTTTAAATTAGCAGGGTAAATATCTGTTACATATTATACATACGTATGTATTTCGGCGGTTTATGTTCATTTCAATCGGGCGGTTAGTCACGGAGCCGTGTTTCCGTTGGAGAGCTAATAGGCTCGTTTGCGCGAGTGAAACTCTATAAAATATTGTACAGGGTGATGTATTTGAACAAAAATAAGTGCAAAAAGAAATATACTTAATAAAATTAAAAAATACATAAGCGAAAGACCCCTTTGTATGGCCGTTCATGGATATTATGTGCTTAAATTATATTTACTTAAATATTTGTGTACAACTTGCAGTAGAGATACCAATTATAGGTGGGAAACGAACAAAAACAGAAAATATAGTACAGTTTGCCCATTACATTCGAAATAAATAACATGTTTGTGTATGTCATCACACTTGTCCCTTTGCTTGCGAATTTTTCAACAAGGCCTCGAAAATGTTTTAAAAGACCTTCCACAATGCTCCCCGTCGCCAGCAATCAGTTCTGAATTATCAGTAATAAAAAGTTTCTACAATTCATCTAAATTCAGAGTGAAATAGGGAATACAGCAACTCCTGTAAGTATCTACAAGTTTACATCGAGGTGAACAGAATCCAAAGATGAACAAAATCTGGAGAGGGCAAATGTCCAAGCCTAAGGCGGACTTCACTGCAGAACCTCTTCAGAGCCATCAACATACGTGATCGAACGTCAACCTTGGTGCTTTACAGTTCATTAACCAGGATCGGAAATTACGTACATGTAGTTAAGTTCCAAATTTATTGCAATGTGCATTAGATAAAGCCCTTTATAGACCACAAATTTCATACTCATTTATTGTAAATAAAAGGAAAAAATGGGAAGGAGTTCCATCGTGCTTCGTAAAATGCCTAGAGACAAATGTTCAGAGAGCGTATTTCTTTCATCAAATTGTTTCAAATTTTCATATTATAGTTTATGTAAATTGTATATTCCGCAGGAAAAATTATCAAAATATAAAAGTAAAACATAAAACATAAAACACACCCCAGAAATGAGACAGTTCCAAAAATCCAAAGCCAAAGGTGGTACGGAAGGGGACTACACTTGAAAAAACGCGGACAAACACCCATTATCCATCGACATAGTCGGCATTGGCCAGGGATAGGACCCGGACCAGAATAGGAAGTCTGGCCGAGAAATGCTTGCCACCGCACTCTCGACCGGCTACGCTACTGTGGCGAGTATCCAAAACCTTTATAAAAACGGCCTAATATACGTCTTCGGACTCGCTGAAAACGCTGGTTTTGTCAGATTTACTCGACTAAAAAAAATTGTCCTAGATTTTCATATTATAGTTTATTTAGTCCAAGCAAATAAAATTTTTACTCGAAAAAAGTCCTATCTGCGAGATTATTGTAAAAATTGTCTAAATGAATATAATACAAGACACCTCTCGTCTCGTGAATCAAAAACTTTTGTTAGCTAACTTTTCTAGTATTTAAACAAATAAATGAGGAAAACAGTTTTTTCACTTTGCAGGGAAAACCTACATACGTATGTATTTCGGCGGTTTATGTTCATTTCAATCGGGCGGTTAGTCACGGAGCTGTGTTTCCGTTGGAGAGCTAATAGGCTCGTTTGCGTAAGTGAAACTCTATAAAATATTATACGGTGTAGTATAACAACCCCGGGTTCGATAAAAAAAAGAATAAACGTAGTTGTGGCCAAAAATATGTGATCGTCATAAGGAATACCTACGTTGTATGTATATATTTTTTATTGACCGGAAGGCGCTGGCTACTAACTTTAAAGAGGGGAAGTATGGTTTAATTTTATAAAACAGAAGCAGAATAAATACACCTAACTTTATTATTTATGTACAACAGTCTTCAAATTAAACATGTGACAAATAAAAAGAACAACAGACATCAACAACCATTTTACATAAAGTTAGCACAAGAAATCAAAGAACAACGTAATCATGATAAAACAAGTTAGATGTGAAACAAAGGAGTCGTTATTGCAATATCTGGGCAGTCACGACAATATATATCATGAGCAATCGTTAATAATAATTGTAACAATTTTACCTTAGAGAAATATACGCCCCTGAGCATAAGACAATGAAGGTTAAACATATACAGAATTATTATCATGAAACGTCTATAATCCTCACAATCATAAGATTACATAGAACAATTTACAACAAAGTACTTAGAGAATAATTACCTGTTACTAATACCGGTTAAACACTTTTAATTTTTCACTACTTATATATTTTCACCGTACATCGATCGTCTTACTTTTCACTCTGCGCTATCCTCACTTCAACTATTTAGGCTCCCTTCCAGAATTCCCCACCTAAGCGCTTGTTTTTGTGCTGCCTTCTACCAACTGTCAATATTACGTTTTCATTATTATACAACACTCAGGTAACAGGTGATGTCGAAGTTGATACGATAAGTATGGTTTTGCAAAACAGGGTGATGCATTTGAACAAAAATAAGTGCAAAAATAAATGTACCTAATAAAATAAAAAAAAATCATAAGCAAAAGACCCCTTTGGATGCGCCGTTCATGGATATCACTTGCTTAAATCATATTTACTTAAATGTTTGTGTACAACTTGCAGTAGAATTATCAATTATAGGTGGGAAACGAACAAAAACAGAAAATATAGTACAGTTTGCCCATTACATTCGAAATAAATAACATGTTTGTGTATGTCATCACACTTGTCCCTTTGCTTGCGAATTTTTCAACAAGGCCTCGAAAATGTTTTAAAAGACCTTCCACAATGCTCCCCGTCGCCAGCAATCAGTTCTGAATTATCAGTAATAAAAAGTTTCTACAATTCATCTAAATTCAGAGTGAAATAGGGAATACAGCAACTCCTGTAAGTATCTACAAGTTTACATCGAGGTGAACAGAATCCAAAGATGAACAAAATCTGGAGAGGGCAAATGTCCATTCCTAAGGCGGACTTCATTGCAGAACCTCTTCAGATCCATCAACATACGTGATCGAACGTCAACCTTGGTGCTTTACAGTTCATTAACCAGGATCGGAAATTACGTACATGTAGTTAAGTTCCAAATTTATTGCAATGTGCATTAGATAAAGCCCTTTATAGACCACAAATTTCATACTCATTTATTGTAAATAAAAGGAAAAAATGGGGAGGAGTTCCATCGTGCTTCGTAAAATGCCTAGAGACAAATCTTCAGACAGCGTATGCCTTATGCATGCCCCCAATGGTAAATGATATGATCTTGTTGTGTTTGAAGTGGCTAGAAAACGTGTGGATTTTCTTTGTCATAAACGTGGCTCTTTCTAGTACTAAAAGCTGATAAAATTTTGTTTGCGGAAAGAATATTCTGCCACGGAAACGTTGAGGATAAATTTTCATATTATAGTTTATGTATATTTAGGCCAAGCAAATAAAATTTTTACTCGAAAAAAGTCCTATCCGCGAGATTATTGTAAAAATTGTCTAAATGAATATAATACAAGACACCTCTCGTCTCGTGAATCAAAAACTTTTGTTAGCTAACTTTTCTAAGTATTTAAACAAATAAGTGAGGAAAACAGTTTTTTCACTTTGCAAGGAAAACCATCAATTTTAGCGAAAAGTGACTCTCAGACAGCTTGTAGGGAGTAAAATTATCTACAAAATGAGACTTGTTAAATTAAAATCGGTTAATAAACAAAAAAGTTATTGCAAAAAAACAAGAAAAGTGCCCATTTTTTAATTTGTTTATAACTATCGCATTTATTGTTAAAATTTTATAAAACCTATGACAAGTTGAGGGTTTTGTCATACTTTAAAAGTGTGCCAAAAGTGGGCGCTGTAGGTGCAATAGTTTTCGCACAATTCTATTTGTTTATAACGGAGGCTCCAAAAGTTATGAACTTTAAGCCTCTGTACAGGCGTTAATTTTCAACCAAACATGATTCTGAAAGCGTCATTGTAATCTTAAAGACGTAATTAAGCGACCTATTAAAAAATATCACCATTTTTTGACATTAACATTCTCAAATTGTGCATTAAAAAACCGTGCGTTTTTCGCTTATAAACAATTTGAATAAAATTGTTGTTATTTATGCTACCTCACCGAAAATAAATACTATGAATTTTGACTTTAATTTTACATTTAAATCGTAATTAAATAGCTAACAAAATATTGAAAAAACGAGTTTACTTTGCCTTAATATGTAAAAAAAATAACTTTCTAAATGAACGATAGCTTCATTTATTTATTTAATAATAGTAAAATAATTCCGAAATTGAAATTTTAATTAATATTTCGTTTAACAACAATTTTTGTGACATTTTTGTAAATTAAAAAAAATTAGTATAAAAATGCATTTTTTATGGGGTTCAGGGCTATTCTACGAATTCGTAAATATGCCCATTGTTATTTTTTCGTCGAGCTACCTCCATTTAAAAAAAAATAAGTTTCTACGATGAATAGAAGCCGATATAATGCAAAATTTACAGCGCGCATCAATTTGAACTTCAGTACCTTTTCTTTAAAGGGCTCGTGAGTCGTTAATTTTCCACATTTTTCAATGCAATTCACGGGAAATCGTAAAGTTTTTGACTCACGAGATGAGAGATCTCTTGTATTATGTTACTTTAGACAATTTTACAATAATATCGCGGATAGGACTTTTTTCGAGTTTCTCTTTTATTTTCGCTAATTTTCCTGGTATAATTGTATATTCCGTAGGAAAAATGACCAAAATATGAAAGTGTCCAAAACCTTTATAAAAACAGCCAAACATTCGTTTTCGGACTCGCTTTAGTCGCCAGAGTAGTTGTTTCTCACAATAGTTAAAAGCGTTGCTTCGATTCAGCCGATTTTCTTAAAACCATACGATTATAAAATATCACCGTCGCCGTCGGCGATTTTACATTCTTTGACACTAAAATAACGACGTCGATATCAATTTCCGTCACATAACATCCTACTTATCGAAATTTTTCAGGTATACGAGTCAAGGTGACATGCATTACGGATGAAAAATTACTCGGTGGTGTTTTTTCACCGTCGATAGAACCGACTCTCGCCCCGCCGGCCCAAGTTTAAACCGGGCCATTCCGAATAATCAAAAAAGTTGGCGAGGCCGTAATTCGACGCGAAGTCCTTTAAATATTTTATGCGCCCGGAGGCGCGCGAGGCCCGGAAATAAAAATAATTGACATAATCTTCATCACTTAACCCAAAGAACCAGCCGCAGAGACATTTTTTACGGTCCTCCAATTTTTACCGCCCCGCAATAAATGTTAAAAGTCCCTCCAGGCCCATATTGTTCTTGCGGGGCCGTATTCTCTCTCCCGCTGTTGCGGGGCGTTTTTGCGTTGCGTGTGTTTTTATTTTTAATTTTCTATCGGGATGTCTATAATAAATTTCCTTCGGTCGGTACAACTGGGGAATAATAACTAAGATGTTAGAGTGTATTTGGGAACTATACATCTCCGTTAATTGGATAATGGGGATTCTCAGATGTTTCCGGCGACCTGGAAACCAGTGGCGTGCTCGTAAAAATGTATGGGACTCACACAGAGATCAACACTGGCGTTGTAACTACACAAAACCCAAGTAGACCAGGCAAGTTAGACAATAAATCAGAAAATTCTTTCTGATGAACCGATCGAGTTGCGGTTTTCCGGCATTGTCTTCGGAAAATCAGGAAAAAGTCTATCTATTACACTTTGGGGCTGGATCGAAACTGCATTACGGGTGCATAAAGTGCATCTTGGAGTGCATCAATTTTTCCGAATTTTCTAAAAATGGTAAAAATTGACTAAGAGTTGTAGAAATTTGTGTGCACGGGTTTTCGCGGTCGGAGATTCCGAATCTGACCCTGAAAAATATGCCCGACGGCACTGGGACCCCCCGGGGTGCAAGGGGGGGGCCTTCTAACTTGCCTGGACTAAAGGACCTAACTTAACAGTAAAATACACAACAAATAAAATTAATTTAAAGGAAACCAATTTTTTGAAGTGCATAGAGTTTAATTTGATCAATGTTTTTAAAGCATCAAACTCTCATTATTCTTTAAATTAATAATATACAAGATATTCTATAACTTGCCAATTTCAAGGCTAGCTATACGATTTATTTTCTAATAGTTACAGGACATAGGGTCATCTCATTGCTTTACAGTTTTCAGGTTCAAAGTATTGTATGACGATTTCATACCGTAAGTGAATTAAAGAGTTCTGTTTTAATATCTAGTTTGAAAGTGCCAGGTGTCATATTTAATACTTGAGAGATTAAAATATTCGCTTTAGTCTCGTATATATTCCCCAATTTTAGAAGAAGAGTGCTACTTTTAAGGATTAAAAGATGCACTTGAACTCCCTGAATTAAAAATGGAGCTTTAAAGTGACACTTTTAATCCTCGAGAGATTAAAAGATGCACTTGATCCTCAGATAACACTGTGCACACGTAATAATTTTTTAGTCCTTAATTTCAGGAATAAATGATTTGATAAGGCAATTTAATGATTTAAAAAATGCACTTTGGTCTTGTATATATTATTTCGCACTTTGTAGATTAATGATATGGTAATGTATCACTTTTAATCCGCAGGCAATTTTGTCACCATCGATTAAAAGTGTTGTCGAATTTCCTAGTTTCAGAAAGTAAAGGGTCACTTTTAATCTTCTAGAATCTAAAGATTAAAATATGTATGCTAGTTACTTGTAGTAGGTGGTATTATCTTGCACTTCATGGATATCTTAATCAATAATTAAGTATTATTTTCAATTTCAATAACTATTATTTCAATACTAGAGACATATTAGTCCCTCATGTATTAGTTTGGAATTGATTAGTTAAAACTGCCGTTTTATTCGATAATTTCAGGGCATATAGTGTCACTTTTAATCCTCGAGAGATTCAAACATGCACTTTAGTCCCGTATACATTATTTTGCAGTCCTTGGTTTAAAAATTAGGACTAAGGTGCCTTTTAATCCCTCGAACGATTGTGGTAAATAAATGCACTTTCAACGCTTGGTAAGTATGTCCTGTATAGCACGTTTTTAAAGATTTCCATTTACAGTAAATTATTGTTACCCATCATCTTTTGTTCTACTAATGTGTAACTAGAAGTACAATTTAAGTTAAAATGCATTGTATAGCGCTCAAATTTGATTTTCGTGGCTCATGCCAATAAATTAGGTTATTACGAAATGTATATAATAATATAATCTATCACAGCACTGAAATGTAGTTTAATTCCTATTTAAATGACTGAAAATGCACTTTAAAGCACTTGAGTACACTTTAAAGGACTTACTTAAGTGAACTTTAAGGACTTACTTGTGCGCTTAAGTGTAATTAATGAAGTTCACTTTATTTACTTACTAATTAAGCGTATCTAATCCCTATTTAAAGGGCTGAAAATGCATTTTAAAGCACTTAAGTCCACTTTAAACTGATTTAAGTGCACTTTAAAGACTTACTTGTGAACTTCAGCTCACTTTAAGGCTACTTAAGAATACTTTAACTGACTTAAGAGCACTTTAAATGAAGTAAGTGAACATTGATTGGTTTAAGTGCACTTTAAATTACTTAACTACACTAAAAATTCGTGGTTTTGAATTTTGCACTCCGAGTGCTTTCTTCGTATTCAGAGAATGGACACGCATGTAGCCTTTAAAGACCAAACCGCTTAAATGATCTTAAAGTCACATCCGCTGCAACCGTATCGCGTTGCAGTGATTACGCGGGCCTTAAACTTGGTAAATGCAGCAGGACCGGTTCGCCGGAGCAGGAAGCCGCGAATCGGCGAGCTGGAAAAGTGAGTCACTCACCTTCAGAAAAAGCGACGGATCCGACCAGCACCAGGAGGCAGGCCGCGACTTGTAAACTCGTTCCTGCAGACATGTTGAACTCTTAAGCCAGTTCGTGTGAGCTGCACAAGTGTTCCGCGGACCTGAAACAAGAAAAAAATCATTCGGTCTGCGGTTCATTCAGCGATATTTTATCTGGGATCGCTCCATTACCATTCAGGTGTCGGCCGGCACGCTCGGCAGTCAATGAAATGTTTCAATCCTGTTTTTGCGAGGCGGAGCGCGAGCTTCACGTACTGAATGGTAATACTAATAAATAGAAATGTATAAAAAAAATGATTACAGAGTTATACGACACGTTTTAGTATAATTATGTAATTCAAATATTTTCTATTGCTATTAATTTTCAAGGATGAAGGAATGAACCTTCTGTTATCCTTAATCAAACCACTATTCCTCCAAAGTATGGACCAATATGCGGGAAAAATCAAATTTCTCAAAACTTTTTTAAATTACAGAATTTTTTTTTCTCGACATTTGAAATATTCAATGTAAAATTGTAAAAAAAGGACGCAAAAATTTTTATATTTTTTTTAAATTGAATTTTTTTTCCACATTTAATGAATATTTAACGTGAAATTGTGAGAAAAAAACGCAAAAAAATTGTTTTTAACTTAATTACACAGGCCAACAAGGAAAAAATTCCAGAGAACAGACACTACGTATCCGAAGGCATTTGGCGCGCTGAATCCGAATCTGGCCTCAGAATTGATCCATCACCCTAGGTTTCCGAGATATTCTAACCTAAAAGTGCAAAAAACACGTATTCTTGCTATTTTCAAGGTTATGTAACTTGGCCAAAAAATTTTTTTTCTCAAAACTGAAAATATCATTGGAAACTACTATCTTTACCCTTCAAAACGCATTTTTTTATTTGGAAAAAGCTCTATTTTTCGCGGAGATATCGTCAATTTAAGATGACCAGTATGGCTATATTATTACATCATGGCTAACCCCATAACACTGAGCGCTGCTAGCCCTAATTGTTAGGAACGTTAACCCCAAGCCCTATAACCCCACAACACTAAGCGGAGCGAGCCCTCATCGTCAGGAAGGTTAACTTCAAGCCCTATAACCCAATAACACTAAGCGCTGCGAGCCCTAATCGTCAGGAAGGTTAACCCCAAGCCCTATATGTCTGGAAGGTTAATCCCAAGCCCTATAACCCCACAACACTAAGCGCTGTGAGCCCTAATCGTCAGGAAGGTTAACTTCAAGCCCTATTACCCAATAAC
>NW_019418320.1:0-531 GCF_000390285.2 Anoplophora glabripennis | reverse complement strand
AAAAAATGCGTTTTGAAGGGGAAAGATAGTCGTTTCCAATGATGTTTTCAGTTTTGAGAAAAAAATTTTTTTCGCCAAGTTACATAACCTTGAATATAGCAAAAGTACGTGTTTTTTGCACTTTTAGGTTAGAATATCTCGGAAACCTAGGGTGATGGATCAATTCTGAGGCCAGATTCGGATTCAGCGCGCCAAATGCCTTCGGAAGCGTAGTGTCTGATCTCTGGAATTTTTTTTTTGAAATTTTGTCGGCCTGTGTTATTAATTGATTTATTTTACATGGGCATGTATTGAGCTAAAAAAACTACAAACATTAGTATAGTATTTCCGAAGTTAGTTGGACATAAAAACGCCTAGCAATAAAATTTAACGAGTTTCATAGGCGCCCCTAAACAAGTGTTTTCTGCTACATGTAAAAAATAATAATTTGTACCAATACAGGGTGTCCCATCACGAACTCCATCGATGGTTATCTGGGAAACCGCTCAAAGGATTTTTTTGAAATTGTGATGGTGTTATAAGGACCGTGGG
>NW_019418319.1:0-16417 GCF_000390285.2 Anoplophora glabripennis | reverse complement strand
CTGTGGCGTGGACGTTTGACCCATTGATAACGATGAACTTGGTTTTTGACTTTTGTTTGGTTGATGATAGTTCGGTAATTAAGGTTACGTAAAATTTTCAAAATTTTTTTTAAAGATGTAGAAAAATATAATAATATATTCATTAATTTAATACTATCACAATGGAAGAAATTATATCTGATCTGGAACAGCTAAAAATTTCCGCTTTTAGTAAAGTAAAAAAAATTAATCAGTGTATAAATGAAGTTACAATAGGTCCCAATTCTAGAAGAAATACAGAGCGAACTAAGCAGGATCAGCCTGTAAAAACAAAGAAATGTGCAGATAATAATAAATTTCAATGTACTTCTGAAAATGGATTACCTATTAGACACATTTTAAAGGAATTAGAAATTCAGAGACAAGGGGAAGTTAATGGCGCTATCCAAGCCCGCTTAAATAAATTTGAAGAATTTTCAAGGCAACAAGAAGTCACTAAAAAACAACAATGGCTGAAACAACAACAAGCGTTTATAGAAGATATGCAGCAAAAAGAATCCCGTATTTTTGAAGCTTTAAATGAGTATGACAAAATTACGTCTAATGAACATGCAAGGTTAACTCAGCATTATCAAGAAATAGCAGAGCGAAGGAAAATCCATGAAAAAGAATTAGCCGCAAAAGAAAAACAGAAGCAATTGATTAATACTTATATAGATAGTGTTAAGAAATGTCAGCAGGACTTTCGAACAATATATCAACAAATAATAGTTATTATAAGGACATGTGGTAATAATGAAGAATTAAAAAACTTATTGGGTGATGATTTTAAACAATTAAAAACATTACCAGAGCAATTAGACGAAGTGGTTTCAAACTGTAAAAATGGGAAAATTTCTGAAACGGAAGTACAAAAAGCAGTAGAGCTTGTTCAGCATGTTACTGCTTTGCAAACAAAAATTGAAAAATGTGTAGTTGAAGTAAATAACAAAAAAGAAGCACAAGTAACAACTGAAGTTACTGTTCCACAAGTTACTCCTATTATTTATAGTGAAAGGACACATAAGAATACAGTAGAGAAATCTGAGGGCCCGGCTGAGAAAATATCACCTTCACTGAGTTCAAATCTTTCGCAGTATGGCAGCCTGACAAATTTAAAAATGTATACTGATTTAATGGAATTTTTAGATCAGCACAATCAAAGCTTTAAAGATTTAGAAATGGACAGTTCACAAAAACAATTTAAATTTGAATGTAAGAAAGCTATAAACACTCCAGTGAATTCACTTTCGGGTATCAACTCAAGCCATATATTAGACAAGTACAACAGGTTATATACATTATTGAGAGGTCAGAATGTCATAGTTGGTGACAAACAAATAAATGCATCGAATCATCCTCAGGGTATTCCGTTTTGCACAGACTTACTTGCAAAGAAGTTTGTCTTGCAGGGGGATGTCATGGTATCCAGCAATCCTGAATCTGCTTTTTGTTATGCAACTGTGATAGTTTCATTGTGGAATGATTTTCCGACTTTTGGAAAGTTAGTATTGGCATATTTCTACAAATTTTGCCCTTATTTGGTGCCGTACTATATTCCCCGGCAAGTGGGAGAAACTGATGAAGAATTTTATGTTAAACAAGGCTACCAGTATATTGATGGTCAGATTGAAAGACAAGATAAATTTTTAAAAAGAATGACAGGTATAGATCAATTTTGATTCAATTAATTTGTCTAGAATGTTTCTTGAATATTCAATTTATTTTTGTTACTAGTTGCTACTTTAACTTCATTAAAACTCTGTTTTAGTTAATAACCAGTTGAGCCATAAATAAATACTTATACTATACTATAAATAAAAATGCAAATTTTTCTTAACCTTTAAAACTGACAAATTTTTAGGAATAATGAGACTTTATTCGGCTATATTGATAGTAAAACCTAGAAGAGGTCAAAACACAACACCCCATAATATAAAACATGGTTGGAGATGGTTAAGTTCAATTATAAAACTTGAACCTCGTGTAGACATTTCGGCTACAATGGTTCATACTTTCCTCGAAACTGTTGGTTTTGAATTGGAGGCACGATATGACAGATTTTTTAAGAAGTTAATAAGAATTATCTTCGAGAAATTCCTCCCAAGTTGTAGGGAGAAATGTACAGGTGGGGCAGTTACTAGGTTGGAATTATTATTGAGTGAATATATAAAGAATGGGAAATTCGAACAACCTAGCGGTTATTTAAATTATCCCTATTGGTAGTCTTATTCACATTGTGCTAATGTAGATAATGAAATTATAATTATGCATAATTCTTTACACTAATTTTAAAATATGTATTAACTCCATTTTTAAATACTGTACTAATTATAATAAATGAATGTTTTATACTAGTTTACTTTATTACATTACGCAATTCTTTATCATTATTATATTCCTGCACTGAATTAATTATTAATAAAGTTCTTATTATCGTTTAGAAGTATATTAATACAAAACAATTTTCTATAAAAATAGTACTTATATGTTTTATTTGTAATTACAAGACGAACTCAGTTTACATCATTTAATAAACTAGAACAAATTTGAAATGACAATAATATAAGATACACCATTTTATCTGGATATCCAAGAAAGTGAGTTGTTGCCAAAATTTTCAATAAGGATTCTCTAATTCAATCTTGAAGTCTTCACAATTAGTCAATTTATGTATAAAATCACTGTTATTCACCAATATACAATATTTGAATTAATTAATCAGGAGAGGTAGATTTAAGAAGTAATCTTTTAGTTGAATCATTTGCAACTTCCAGTTCAATTCTGTAAACGTTCCAATTACTTTCAGGATTCTTTCGTTCAGCCCAGAAATAAAGTGTTCCTCTTTGCTTGGGTCCCTTTACGGGTACTTCATATTTGGCAACATTCTCTTTAGCATAATTTTTCTTCTCATTGCCAATATCAATCATGGCATCTTTTATAGGTTCACCTAATAAATGTACTGCAGCCTTGTGGCTTCTTAATGTCTTTAAAGCGTCTTTGTAAAATTCCGTAGCCTTAATGTTGGCGTTTATTTTGCCCTGGAATAATAATCCCATTGTAACAGTTGCCACTCCCCCTATTGCCCCAATTTTAACAAGCATCATATTACTAATGGTCATTTTTCTTAAAAATAATGAATGAACTCAGTTTTATAAATGTAGGTGATAATTGAAATATTAATACAAACTTTTGAAATTCTCCGAATTCTAATTTCGAAATAAGCCATGTAACCTCACTTTTTACTGACTCAACCATTGATCACAGATTTCTAAATAAATGGATAGTATTGGATAGTGAATTGTGATTAGTGTGTGCTTACCCAAAAAATTTAAGGACCATGTTTGGGTTAAACTTAGAGCATTATATGCTACTGGCACATTCTCAGTATCTCCATATATAATTAATAATCTTGTTGCGTCGTGTTCTTTACTCTCTACATAATGTATATTTCTATGTAATTGCATTGAATCAAAGGCCCATAATAAATTTGACTAAAAACAAGTAGCAGTCCATATTCGAATGGAGATCAGTGATTACTGATCAGATCAGTGATTCTAATTTGACTTGACAGCAATGACAGCTTGAGTTTGCTGCTTGACAGAAATGACAGATGGTTGAAGATAAAGGACAAAAGCAAGAAGTTTATTTTTGTAGAATGTAGAATAGTTATTAGTTAACAGTACCAAATATTAAAGAGAATTAAAAATATTGAAGACTATATAAATAGTGATAAATCATGCCAAAGCCAATTTTAATAAAACATGTTTAATTTCAACGCCTTGAAATCTTTTTATAATTGGTTAATTTTCTGATTTTATAAGAAATAGGATAAGATGTAAGTACAGTACACATCAGCTCTATTCAGATAAAAATGTATAGCTAAACCCAGTTTAGAAGAATAGTGAGATTATCCAGTGCTAATATATAATAAAATATCAATCATAATAGATGTCCAGATGACTGTCTTGTACCAAACAAAAATGAGTGAAAGTGATAAAGATGAAATAGACCGAATTCCCTCGAAAGATAGGGTTACAAACTGGGATATAGCTGGTTTTATAATTTCTATTATAAGTCATATTGTGGATGTATTTTTTGATTGTAATTTAGCTTATCGGTATTATATGATTAATGAAAGTTATTTTGTTGCAACATTAGCTTTTATTATAATACCTGCTATAATAAATACAGCATTTAGTTTAAGAATGTATGTTCTGGACCATGAAAATCAAAATAAAAGTACAACCCTTACTAAGAGATTTACAAAGAGAAGAATCTGTTGTGTTATCGTCCTTTTGTTTCAATTAGCTCCGATCTTAAGATATTTTGATGCATTGTTGTATGCTATAAAATCAAAGAAAGCTGAAAAAAAGAAAGACATTGAAAATCAGAGGAAATATTATGAACTTATGGTGAAAGAAGATTCAGATGTTGCCCTATTACGTGTGCTAGAGTGTTTTTTGGAGGCGGCTCCACAACAAATACTACAGATTAGTATTATATTTTATAATCATGGAAGAGATATAGGATCAAACACTTTTACACGTAAGTGTGTTTATTAAATCCAAATGCTTTTATTACCACTCACTGATATAAAATAATATTCTCATTTCAACTGTGCATGCTAACATACAGTGCACATTTTATGCAAACGTTTTAATATATTCAAAGTTTTATGTGAAGTATTTGTTTTTGTATGCTAGAAGTGTTAATTTTGAGGATAATATGAATCGGAATTGAATACATTGGACAACCGTGCAGATCTAGACATTATTACAATTTTAGACCTTCTATTTTAGTGGTTCATCAGTTACTATCAATTGGAAGTTCCTTTGTTAGTATGGCATGGTCCATGGCTTCATATCAAAGGTTATTAAGAGTTTCATTAAGAAATAAGGAAAATATTACTTGGGCCGCAACTATAGTACAGTTCATGTGGCACTTCCTAGTTACAGGTAATTTACAAAATGATTCCATTTATATTGCCTACATTTTTATTTATTTAATTAGTGAAATTGATTTATTTCAAGTACCTAATATTTTATTTGAATCTAGTATATCTTATTCAAACAATACATTTATACATATATTTAACAATTAAATAATTATTACAGATAATATATACATTTAAAATAGGACAGAGGGTTAAAATATACTTTTTTATGCAATAATTAGGTACAATTTTATTCTACACAGATACAGCCTTAGAATAATTTTTAAATTGTTTCATTGAACACTCGGTTTTACATATATCTATTCTTGTAAACAAGTAAGATAAACAATAATCATATCAAACTCTGTTATATTTATCAAAACCACAAACAATGATTTCATCTTCACTTTTCGTAAAAACAAGTGTTTATTATGTGTAAGATAAAGAGCATGTGATTAAAAAACAGATTGTATTAATCCTTTGTATCTTTATCATTAAGCCAGATAAATCTCGTTAATGTCAGTTTATAATTTGAGGATAAATTGATATTTGATTGATATTTATTGTATTTACTATAGACAGACACTATATAACCTAATGAAGTTGAGTAGAGTTTATAAGCAGTTATTAAAAATTACTGAAATTTTAATATTTTTATTCTTGAGAAGCAAACCACTGTGGCATTGTGATCTCAAGATTCGGGCATAGCTGGGAATTAGATATGGCATTGCACTGATTTTGCAAGACCGAGGGGTAACCACTTTATCAAACATTCAGGGACTGCCTCGCAGTCACTATATCTGCTTTAAAATGATTGCAAATAATTTTTCTAAATGCAAACGACAATTGTTTATTTTATTTTTGAATTCAAAGTAAATTTCTGATCATATTTTCTACACTGTACCCTATATTCTAAATTTTTTCAAGAAAATCGTAATTCTACAAGAATTCAACTATCAGCTTGGATATTGTCAAGCACTTGGTGGAGATCAACTTGAATAAATGTTGAAATAATATTTTGCATAAAATTTTATTAACAAATTTACTAATAATGAATTGCATTACAAAAAAAATTTTTTTTTTACATCAAAACTGTGATGTTCTCAAAACAAATTTACGTTGAATTAACAAATGGAACAAAAAATGGGGGTTTTAATTGAAGTAAATTAAATTTGACACAATGCCACCTTATATACATGAAATTTATTTAAAAAATTTGTAACTAAAATAAATATCGACGGATCCAAGTGTTTTTTTTGTTATTATTAAATTATAATTTAATTGCCCCTCATATGTAGCATATTTCAGGCATTCTTTCTGACACTAATATATTAAATAAATAACTGCCGATTAAGAATCAGAACCCTTCCCTCAGCCCGTTGTACCCGATTGGTTGTTCTCTCATGAAAGGCATTTTACTACTTATTAAACAAATTGTGAAATAGGCATTATTTTACAAAATTTGGACTAGCAGTTTGCCCATTGTTAATTATTCATGTATTTTTGCATATTAATGTCAATGTCAATAAAAATTGTGGTTTATAATAAAATATATAAATGCATATTTTACAAGAATTAAAATTCTTAAGAATGTCTCTTATGTTGCTAATTCGCTGGGTGAGTTATTTACACAAGCATTTTTTGTTTTGCTTTTTCACATTTTTATTTTAATATTTCCTTACAGTATCAAGAATTTTATGCATAAGTGTCCTTGCTTCTATATATCCGAAATATACAGGATATACAATACTTGGTTTATTGCTCCATTGGATGGTAATGACTATATGGTTATCAAGTACTTGTGCCAAAAACAACTTTTGTGATCACAATCGACTGTACGACTTCCTTTTCTATGCGATTTTTGGAGCTGTTTACATTTTTACTCAAGTAGTGCTAGTTGAAGGACCAACTTGTTTGAAATATTGTATTTTTTATGGTATTCTATTTATGGAAAATACTATAGCTAATGTCCTTTGGATTCTTTATGATGATAAAGATGTACAAAATTTGGTTTATTATTGGCCAATTGTGTATTTAAATGTGATACCATTTATATTTGGTATATTCTTTATGGTGCTGTATTATAAAGTGTTCCACCCAACCATAGGCTGTGTAAGGAACCAAGAGATTAACAGTTAACATAAATGTAAAATAGATCAATTATATTATTTATTTAATTTATTTTATACTGATTTATTGCTCCTATGGATGAACATTTTTTGTGATTGAAAATTGTCATGTATAAGAAAAAAAATTAATTATTTTTTTGATCATAAAATAAAAGTGTTTCATTAATTTTTTGTGATATGTTATACTAGTTTTACACAATTTTAATGTTGATAGCGTTGTGTAAAACCTGCTGTATTTTTTTTTATTATTTTTTATAGTATAGATTGCTGAGATGAACAATATATAAGTAAGGCTTTTTTGTTTTACAATTATTTGTAGTCATTATATTTAGGTCAAGATTGCCACCTTCCTAACAAGCATAATCTAGAAATTTTAGGTTGGGAATGAAAAAACGTTAATGTAAAAGTTTATTGCTAGTCATATAGGTACTTTATATATAAAAAAGTAATCATCATTTCTTATATTTTTTCACGGAATCATTTTAAAAGTCCACTTTATGTAATTGTTTAGGGAAGTGGCAATCCTGTTAGACATTAGGGAACAATATAGCTGCCGGAATAGTTATAAGATAAACATGACTATGGAGCTGTTTAAGAATATAGTCATATTTTCTGTGTATAAATTTTATACAGGGTGATATACGAATTTGTGTAATTATTCTTATTTAAAATGATCAAAACCTATGAAGCACTAAAATGTCATCATTCATTTTAGCTACCTACATGTCATATAAAATCTTTTAAGATGAATACCGGCTTTCATAATATTGTTATGTAAGACAAAAAAATTTCGCTATTGTAGATTTGTGAAAACAAAATATTTGGTTTGTCCTGAATCAAAAATATTTGCTTGCTTTTCATTTTTCCACCTAAAGGTCTGCAGAAGAAAATTTTTGGTTTAGTTTTGATGTATTTATCCAGTGGCGGCTCGACAGGTGACGCAAGTGGCGCACGGCTTCACCTAAAATTTCCAGTTGGTTGTGCAATTTAAAATATTTTTAATTTTATATAAATTTTATAATTTAGGTATAATTCTATATTGAAAATGTATTGTGTTTGTTTGTTTTATACACAAAATAAACAGAATAGTTGCGCGGTGTCCGCCTTCTGAAAAAACATTGCCTTCGTTGAGCGCAAACATCAGCTTCGTACCATACAACATATAGCATAAGCAAGTGACGTAGATCAAAATCAGTTTGTATTTCGCTTCACTTTGTAGCGTTGTTTACGGCGATTGTCATGGCAAGGATACGGACAACACGTGAGTAAACTAGGGTGTGGGGGGGGGGTACCAGTGATGCAGAAATTGAAGCAGGCATTGTCTATCTTTAAACAATTTATACGATATGTCGCCCAGTGTACGATTATAATGGTTCCTTGTTTTGTAGAATTTTTTCCTATGTATGATCCAGAATGTATTTTATTGGAAACGTCATTTTCCAGATGTGCCTTCTCTCGATGTTGAAAAAAGAGGGAAGTCAAAAGACAAAGTATATGTTCGGAAGTTTCGGAATGAATGGTATTCGGAGTATAAGTGGTTGTGTGGAAGTGTTTATTTAAAAAAACTTTTCTGTAAGCCGTGTTTAATTGTGTTTCTATTTTTTATAAAATCTAAATGAAAATCCTTCTTGCGAACATCAGTTTTTCGGTAATATTGCGAATGCAACTAAAAATTTCCAGATTGATTTAAAGCCGTTTGACACTGAAAATTTGAAAATTTCAATCTATGAATATGCTTTACCTATTCTCAATGTCACGAGCCGCCACTGTATTTGTCACTAAACTACATTTTTATTTAAATAATACACATATACGGATATTCATATTTGGTTTTCTATCTGGAAGAAAATAATGTTAAAGAACAAAATTATAAGAAATTCTCTTGCTATCTCAAAGAAATACGTAAATAAAAAAAACAATTGACTATATAAAAATGTATTGATTCCATAGTAATTTTGATTGTATCCATTATCTGGGGTCAGTAAATAAAACAAAATATTGTGCAAACAGTTAAAACATGGGTGAGCCATTTTACTGATATATGTATTGCAATCTCAAAAAATTTAAAGACGAAAAATAGTTAAATGGGAAAGTTACTGTTCTGTTATTTCAGTTTGTACAGGTTTTTCAAGATATTTTGATTATTTTGCATTTTCTTTGTTTTAGGTTTTTCTGTGCTTATGGTCACTATTTGAAAGCTTAAAATATGCCCTTTTCATTCAGCTTAAAATTCAATAAGACACTAATGCTGAAACAATAATATGAGTCTCCAGTGAAATTCTTTGCAAAAGGTTGCTGTGATAAAGTTTTTACAAAACAAAACTAGTGAAAGAAAAGAGATAAGAGGGTAATATGTTATGCGAATGTTTCTATACATTAGATAAATTGCTCTCTTAATTAAACAGTATATATAAGGTTTGATCAAAAAGTAACGGAAATTTTTAATTTTACGTATTTACAATATACACTTTCGAATGCCTCTAGGTATCGTCTTGAGCAAAATTTGCGATTTTGATTTTATCTCATCTATTGTTGAAAAATGTCCTTTGAGTATCCGTTTTGAGTTTGGGAAATGGAAAAAGTCACAGGGGCCATGTCTGTAGAATAGGGTGGTTGTGGCATCACAACGGTGTTGTGTTCACTAAGAACTGTTCGATAAGCAAAGTTGTATGTGCTGTTGCATTGTCGTTGTGCAAAATCCACGAGTTGGCAATAGAAATTGGACAAAACTTGTAGGTACTACTTCTCAAGTGTACTACAAGACAGAAAAATTCATGATTCCATTGTAGTCGAAACCGATTAGGACGTTCACATTTGACCAGATCTCACTTCATCTTTGATGTTTTAGATGACCTTCCTGAAAATATTCGTATCATTGCCAAAAGCCTTGTTTAACACTTTTAATGCTTCGCTACCGTTAATTCTGTTTTTAACAAAATATCCGACAAACTGTTCCGACTTTTTAATCGCCAAAAACACTGAAGTAAGTCATACTCATTCGCTCGCTAAACACAAACTAAGCATGGCAGCTGCCTAAAAATTGACAGGTACATCACTGAGTACCAATACATAACAAAAGAGTCAACTCGATAGACAAGCTCAATTTGAAAATCCCTGTCACTTTTTGATCAAACCTCATATACTTAATACGAAAATTGTCAATGGTATTCAATAAAGCTGCAGCGTTTACTTATACTAAGAGGAGCTGATTATTTTCCTCTTTTTCCAATGAATAAAAAAGTATTAATTACTTTGTGTTTTATGCAAAAATGGTATATGATACAATCTAAAAACTAAACAAAAGCAGTATAGCAGTTACACAAGGAAATTCATATTTTGTATGTTATTTTAATTAAACATATAACTGTGGAATTAATTTGAAACTGTATCCCCACTGATGAAATGATGGTAATTTGTGCTAATTAATTGTTTAGTTTTTCTAAAATTGTTACAAGGCGGAAATATGTATGTTTTTATGTTTATAAATAACATAATCAAATATTTTTGAGAAGCCACCAGTGCAGTACGTACATTATTATTACATTACAGAATTTAAATGCTACGTTGAAGATGTCATTACAAAGACTTAAGCTAAGTATAATAGTATATTGGTAGAATTGGTTGATAAAATATTTATTTTCTTTCAATGACAATATGTATATACATAATTATTAATCATTTTTTAATGTTAAAATATTAACTAAGGGTGCAATACATAAAAATAGAACGCATATACTGTTATATTAAAGAAAACGTACATAGCCCAAATGGGTTTATTTAAGTTTTCTGTTGAAATTACATATGCTCAAAATTTCAATGATAAAGTAAATATAAATGTGATATTAGGCTTGCTACTATTTACATAAAATATTTTTATATAGCTTGTTTTTTCAAAGTGTATCAAGCTGAAAATTGTACATATAATTGTATTAGAAAAATTATACAGCATGAATAAAATTAAATATTAAATCGGATTTCCTGTCAATTTGAAAAATTTTGTTATTCTAATTTCTATTACGATGCCAGTGCAAAAATGAAAATGATTTTGCATTGTTATAGAAAATAAATGTACAAAACCAAGGAACAATTATTATTAAGATCAGAATTTGATAATTAGCTCTCTGACCAGAAACTGGGTGCCTATTTCACATATTTTTGTCTTATTTTTTTTGTAAATTATTTGTATATTGAAATAAACGACATTGTATGTACAAATATGATCTTATTTTTTCCTAAATTCATTTTAATCATCTTCTTTCAGGTCAACGAGTATTTCCCATCTTATAGCCTTCTTATATACAGTGTGACCCATTTCAAATCGGTACCTCAGAGCTAAACTGTATTAACTCCATTTTCTACGAAAATGGGATTATTTTTGACTGCCCAACACAGTTTCTTATGCTCTTTCACGTGCTAAACAGTAATAACTTGCATTCATGATACTTTCGAAGATAGGCAGTGCTAAATAATAATAAATCCCAACCTCTCTCCAAGCTAGACAATCGTATGTGTATTTAATATTAACCGTGTTTCATTTCCACAGTATTAAGTTCCTTGTTACATCAATTTAGTCCGAGCCAAACAGGTGTATATGTGGAGTTAATATTCTATTAGTTTGACTTCGGAGTATTAACTCCACACATATCAAGATCATGTTGGTTTACTTAAGTATTATATCCACATTCATTGTATGTAGACGTGTTTTTGCAGTGTTGGTGATAACTGGTAAATTATTAGTTATTGAAAAAGTGACTGATGACATGTAAAGGCGACATTTCTGTTTAAAGAATAATAATTACATTTGTTTTTGGTTTTTCTATCCAGTTTATTAAAAATTAAGTGTTGTTGGCTTATTTAAACTTTAGTTTTTTTATGAATATTATCTGATGTTTATATTTTTAAACATATTTATTGAATGTAGTTTATTTATTGTTTTGTTGTTTGTACTATTTCAATAAAAAAAATTAAACTGGTAGTTTTTATTAGTATTATCCTCAGTATTATCGCACAATTAGTAAATATTATAATATAAAATCCCTGAATCATGTTTGTGCCAAATAGTGTTAACTCCATTTTTTCGAAAAAAAAAATACGAATAGAAAATTATTCTTTAAATTACAATAAATAATATTAAAAGACGTATAACTTCACATCATATTAATTTTTTTTATCGAGGAGAAGTAAGAGTTCGAAGTTATGGAATAAGCAAAATTTAAATCTTTAAATCTCTCCTATAAAATTTTATTTTTGGCACTTAATACAGGTTAACTCTGAGGTACAGAAATGGAAACAGGTCTAGAAAAATGGTATTTATTATCTGATTTATTTCGGGTTTTTTTCTAAAAGATGGAGCAATAAAAACTCGTATTATGGCGCAAAATATTAAAATTTGATTTATATGTTCAAGGCCTACTATTTTTTTCACTATCAAATTTTACAAAAACCGTTTAGTGATTGTTTTCTTTCAAATCTAACTATGGCACTAGATTTAGCATACCTAAAACAGTTTTATACCAAATTTCGTAAATAAATAAATAACTTAATAATGAGGGATTTATAACAATTTTAATGTAATGTAATTTTATAAAATAGTAATTTTCTGAAAAAAAAGGCTATGAAAAATGATTAAAAAAAAATGAGAAATTAATTTTATGCTTTTACAATGACAATTAATTAATTTCGATACACTTTTCGAATCCCTTACGAATATTTCTTTGAACATTCTGTAGTTGTTGCACACAACTCTTCTTTATATAGGCGTGACTTATAAACTTTAGATTTTGACATCCCATATAAAAAAGTCCAACGCCGTTAAGTCCGGGGACCTGGGTGACCATTTATATTAGGGGGCTATTGCTATCTATCCATCAGTTAGGAAAGAACATAAAACCATTCTTGCATTATGGATAGGACATCCATCTAACTGAAAATGAACTCTTTCTTGTACTGGAAGTTCATGTAATATATTCCAAAATTTATTTCTGGTTATAAATCCCTCATTATTATATATTTATTTTCGAAATTTGGCATAAACCGTTTTAGGGGATGTTGAATCCAGTGCCGTAGTTAGATTTGAAATAAAAAAATGCGTTTTTGTAAAATTTCAGTGAAAAAAATTCTCGGTAAGTCTTGAACATAGAAAACAAATTTTAATATTTTGTGCTAGAATTGAGTTTTTACTGCTCCATCAAGAAAAAAACCGAAATAAATCCGATAATAAATACCATTTTTCTAGGCAAGTTTCCATTTGAAATGGATCACACTGTATATTTTTTATAGAACTGAAAAAAAAACAAAAATTTGATAAAACATATATTGTGTAAAACTTAATATATACATTTTATGTTTATATACATATAATACAACTGAGTTAATAAATTGGACCGTCTTCTAGATTGTCGTCCTCATCTTCGTAGGCTTCGCCATTGTCGAAATAATTATTTGCATAATCTGTCCCATCATCCATTTCTTCATCCTCATCGATTTCTTCAATTTCTTCTACTTCATCATCACCCACATTATTTGCTGGTACTTCAGCATTCTCCGATTTTTCTTCTAATTTCTCTAATAATGTAAGTCTAAAAATGAAACATACAAAAACATATATTAATGATGAACTACGGATATAATTGAAATATAGTAAGTTCTCGTCATACTGTGCGTTTAGGACGGTGACGCAGATGTCTTATGACGAACTGTGATATAACGAAATACATAAATACATATATATACACATATTCGTATATATTTATGTATATATATTTTTATACATATAAATAAAACTATACAAATAAATAAAACAAAAAAAAAACAAGAACTAGAGCTCTGGATTAAACATGGACTAAAGCTGATGTATTATAAGTGAATCTGTGGTATATTGAGGTACGATATACTACTTATAAATTTACCTTTGTTCTACATTAACTTCCTTGACAACTTTCTTTTTAATTCTTTTCGCTAACATTTTAGGCCTTAGTTCAGATGGAAATAATGCCCAGTCATACTTCTCTTTAACAGTCGGTAATTGAGCGACCAATTTGTCTATTTCTTGTTCTGGTTGGTTATTTTTATTTTTTGGCAATTTGATATATGAACCCGACAACTGCATGTGGTCTATGAAATCCTGCCTTAATATGAGAAGATAGTCCATTTCTAACGAAGGCTGAAATAAGTTGGAACATTCGAAAAAGGATTTAAAAATTATACAGCAATATAGATTCTATATATTACACATACATTTATAGGCACTGGTCTTCTGTCTAGAAGAGGGTAAAGAGGTGGCGGCTGAGTTACAGGACCTGGTAAGACTTCATTACCACCAACCCCTAAAGCATTTAATTGTTCTCTATTGAAGGACTTCGTGTTACCACCTCGTCCTCCACGTCCACCTCTTCCTCTACCACTCATTTTTTATTTAGACTTTTAATTTCTTTAGATCGTCTGTAAGATTTTTAACTTCTGATTGTGCCTTTTCAAATGCTTCCTAAAAGAACAAACAGTGCTTATTAAGTATAAAAGAATTATACTGTAACATAGCATTATATGAAGTACTACGAAAGGCAATCTTACTAAATCGTATATCACTTTAACAATCAAGGAACAGCTTGGGCAAGTGGCAACTTCTTCACCAGCTAATAATTCCTCCTGAAATAGAGATGTATAACTATATATTACTAATAAATTTGGTAAATAGTACCTTTGATATTTGGAATCTGTCTCCACATGGACATGGATAATAATATATTTCCTCGTCTTCGTCGTATTCGAAATCCTCAATTTCGATTTCGTCGTGAAAAACACTCATAACTATTGCAAAAGAAAATACGAACTTTCATAATTACTCATATATAACCATACTTAATTTAGGGTTATGTTTAAAAATTATAACATAAGTGATAACAAATTAACGTACAGCATTTTGTTTCTTCTTCGTCTTCTTCACAAACCTAGATTAAATATAGACATACGGAGCTTATACTACCCGCGACCTGATATCCATGGCCAACTAGACAAAATTAAAAGGCTTACACAATTATTGTTATAATAACCATTTAGATCATGTCGGCTTAAATAGTACGAATACTACGATTTAGCACGGTTTATACTCACAAATCTAGTTTTAGAAATTTTCCTGTCTTAATCTGAAATAGAAGAAGAACCAATGCAATTAATAAACGTAGGTGAACTTTTATAGTGAAAACCAAAACATACAGCTACACATCGTCGTTGCGGCGCCTTCAAGACGCGACATGTGCATTTTATCAAATTGTTCAGTGGAGTTAAAATTGTTTCTTCGCTTTTTTATTTAAGAAGATATTGAATTATGGCAAAATGAAAAACAATAAGACGAATTTATTGTGCTGTATTATGTAGTTACTATTTGTGATAATTAATGTACATGTATTTTCGTATTGTGTAATATTACTAAAGTAAATAAAAATTAATTACGAGTATTAGAATAATAGCATTTTATTTTTGTTTTAATTTGGTGCATCTTTCCTTTATTTTTATCATTGATTTTTTTTCAACCTAAATATAAACGAAATTGACGTTCGCTACTAAAATTTGCAAAAGATAAGGTCTGTAATTTTGATTATGTTTGTATCTGCTTTGTTATGTGCCATTTTACATGTACAAGAGGAGATATATAGGAATTAGGTATAGTATCTAAATACTATTTGTGGTTATGCATGCATTTAATAAAATTCAAATTAATCTTTATTATCTGTTGAACCCGTTGCTCCTTGTAGGTTGACCACATAGAAGAAGGTAGCTCATAAAGTTCTAATTTATAAAGTAAATGCATCGGATGCATCCGTCGTCTACCCCGACCGCAAATGCGGCCGGTGTAGGCGCTTTGTGGGACCTCCTTTTGTCCTGGCTGGGCCCCGCCGGCTAGGGCCCTTTCTTTTTGCGGTCTTCTTGCTTCGCCGGCTCGTCTGTGTAAACTCCGGGGGTGGTGTCATGTTTATGTGTGGTATGGTTGGGTAGGGTAGTGTGGCTATGCAGCCTGGGATGCGTTTTGCTAAGGTGGCCCTTAGGCTAGCGCGGGAGGGGAGGGGTAAGGAGGGTATGGGGGGTGTGTATGTGTGTGTGCGTGTGTGTGTCGTTGTCTTCATTTCTTGATCCTGGCGGTCTCTGAAACAGAAAATGTTAGCGAGCAGGGGAGGGGGGATGTCTTTGGGGTGGTCATCCAGGGTCAAAAAGTTGGTGAGGAGGGGATTGTCATGTCTAGCGGCAACGTCAAACCGTTTCTCCGCGTTTTGTCTTATTGTCTGTGTAGCGTTTGTGTATTGTAAGTCTCGTAATATGTCAGTGTTTCTTACGTACCAGG
>NW_019418318.1:9321-16471 GCF_000390285.2 Anoplophora glabripennis | reverse complement strand
ATGTTCACTGTCGCTAGAACTAGTGCTAGAACTCCGCGCACGTGATCTTGAGCGACCCATTTTTTTTTCTTTTCTTTGGCCACTAAGAAACTTATAATATGACGAAACAATATTCTGGTATTCTGCTTCAGCACTGTAGCTAAGTAGGTCTAAATTTATACGTTAGTTAGACGCTAACTTTGTAAACAAACAGTTATTATATTGAAGTATTATATAATCAAAAGAAATAATATAAAAACAAAATACGTGCGCCTATGTTCTTATACCAGCCAAATTTTCGTGCTTTTAAACAAATCCATTGATCCTATCTATTGTTTATTATTATTATTACTTTATTCTCGATAAATAACAGCTAACGTGTTACGTCTTCGATGAAGCGGTTTGATGGTTTTTCAAATAAACTCTTATGCCCAGTAATGCACTTAATTTGTACGTTAATTAAATGCAATGTCCAGTGAAGCAATTTAATTTATACGTTAATTAAATGCTACGTTTTTTTTTTAATACAAGTTCGATACTCACAGACTGACGAATTGTTTCGTTCCCTTGAACACAAACCGTCGTATATACTAATTCCTTATTATCAAAACAAACACAGTTTATTAGTACTTGCACAAATACACTTAGTCAGAATAGTGAGGTCTATCCCACCGCTGCACTATAAACAATAACTAAAACTTAAAATAGGGGAACGGTAATAATAATTATTAAGGTAGGCTTGGTAGGTCACTCCAATTAAAAATCATAGAACTCGACTCAAGAACGGTTTATTCCCGAATCCCTTTTTAAATACATCAGTGTATGTGTTTAAAATGAAGTAATATATCCATCAGCATATTCTCCTCTCGCTGTGTCAGCTGTTAGGCTGTTCTCGCTCGGACCGGCTGACAGGGTTGTTTACAAAGGAGATATTCCTCATAAAAAAAAATAAGAAAAAAGTATACGTTTTTTCCAGAGACGCTTCATTTTCGAAATATAGGGCGTTAACGCAACATCAAATTTAGTTTCTATATCTCAACAATTGCGAAAATTAGATAGGTATCTACCTACTTTAAAATTCTGGGCCCTTTTAATATTAACTTTTGAACTACGGCAAGTTTAGCCACTTTAGTGGCTTATGAAACTCTCAATATACAGAGCCTTTATAAATGATTATAAGCCACGTGACCAGTAATTTTGTGCGAAACAGTAATTTTATGTCCTTCACGCAATTAAATTTCTATAAAATTAAAAATTATTAAAACAATAAGATCAAGATTACAACATTCTGGTTCATCGGTTGTGATTAGTGCAATTTTTCATAAGACTCGATTTAACCAATCAGCGATCGCATTATCTCGAGCGTAGACATAACGATTTGTCATTGTTCATGTAGTGGCCAGGCTAAGCCGTAATTAGCAACTCACTTAATCTTAAATTACTTTAATAATACTTTGATAAAAATAATACATATATATATATATATATATATATATATATAAGTACAAACTGAATGCTAGCAAGACTCAGAGTCGAATGCCTCTCTATAGTCCCCATCGGTATCCCGTACCGTAACATAAATAAACACAGGGCTAGACATAATATTTCACTATCTCAAGAGGCCCTACATTATGAATATTCAACCGGTGTCTCATCTCAACTGCCGCTTGCCCATCTTCCTTTTTACATTTGCGTAACATCAAGCTGACTCAGTGCTTTTTCTCTGGTGAGCAGTGGCGTGTCGTTACATTCATTGTAAACGAATCATTAAAATTCGTCACGCCAATCAAAATTACTGGTCACGTGGCTTGTAATCATTTATAAAGGTTATGTATTAAGTATTAAAAATCGCTCGCTTGACGCTCGTCTGTTCTTCTACATATTTGGATGATCTGAGACATCTTCCATATCTAACGTTTATTAAAACAATATCCAGAGTACCAGAGTTATGACATATTATATCTGTATTACCTTTACCTACATGCCATATCGTATCAAGAATAATGACTAAAAGGCTATCAGAACTATGCCACGAGATATAGGCGTATGCGTTATTTATTAAAAAAATAACAAATTAAATTTTCTACAATACACTACCATAAACACCATGACTAAAAGGCTATCAGAACTAAGCCACGAGACATAAGCGTATGCATTATTTATTAAAAAATAACAAATTAAATTGTCTACAATACACCACCATAAACACCATGACTAAAAGGCTATCAGAACTAAGCCACGAGACATAAGCGTATGCATTATTTATTAAAAAATAACAAATTAAATTGTCTACAATACACCACCATAAACACCATGACTAAAAGGCTATCAGAACTAAGCCACGAGACATAAGCGTATGCATTATTTATTAAAAAATAACAAACTAAATTGTCTACAATACACCACCATAAACACCAACGGATACTAATTAATTACGCAACATCTGCACCATAACAAATACAACAGTATACTAACTTGATGTGAACGTGAAAAGCATTCTGAGGCAGCAGCTTACCCAAGTCTCAGCTGACCCACTTGGCACGCCGTTGAATTGCGGGTCTCTATGACAGCCCTAATCTGACAGGAAGTAAAGTAAAAAGTTGATATAAGATGGTTGTTAGTTATATTAAAATCCATTTTGAGGGGACAGCAAACATTTTGCCAAGACGGGTAAGAATGTTGTCAGCCTGCCTTACTATTCCTGATTACGACTTCGGCCTTATTTACCCACAAACTCTATTTTTTAACCACCCCCATAGCAAAATTCAGTTCGTGTACGCTAATGGTATCATGTCGTCAAACTGGAATTTCAAGCAGAAATCCCATATGAGAATTCCACACTCATTGTCAGCGGAGACAATGTCTCTGTTGTCAGTAAGACAGTATAAGGTATTGCCCCACTGACTGATCAGTGAGCACGTCCAGTACGGAGTAGTGAATAGTTATCAATTTTACAAATTTTACATTTGATTAGTGTCATGTTGAAGGAAATTTTTCTTGTTTAATTGCTATTCACAATATGGTGGTGTAATTTTCTTACAGTGCTGCAATTTTGTAGTGAAAAAAAAATACATGATAAAAGCTTAACGTTTACAGAAATGTTTTCTGTGACATTTTAAGTAAATGTGATTATTACTTAAATATTATTAATTACATTTACAAAAAAAAATAAAGGTTTAAGGTTATCGCTTACAGACGCAACATATTACAAAATAGCACCGTAACATTTAATTTTATTGATTATTTATTACTTGTTCCTTTTCTGACAAAAACAATGCAAAAATTATATTTAGGTCTTCAATGCTATTTGATAATTAGGTACTAATAAAAATTCCTTGCTACATATACAGCGTGTCCAATAAAGTCGGCACCATATGGGTTACTTTTTTATTATTGGTTTTATGAAAAAAAGTTATTCTTGATAAAAAGTTCTACAGTGAAATAATCAAATTTCAATTTTTTGCAGTCGTATACGAGGTTTGTCGAAAAATGTAAATTTCGCTCAAGAGTAAAACCCTATCTTTATTTTTTACATTATCGACAATCATTATTAAGAAAAGTTGATCCTAATAGAAAACTACGATCAAATATTCATCTACCGTTAAAAACAATCTTTAATAACTTTTGGGTATAAACATAGTAGGAAATAAACAAATAAATAATAATTTAATTTTGCAAATCATAAAACATTTATTGTGTTGAAAAACATGATAACCTTAGGTTTATTGGTAAGTTATGCAAAAATTTGCTATTACATTAGAATAATTAATACATACTGTGGGTACACATGTTGCAAGTGACCCATTTTTGAGCGTTACGTCAAGAGCGGCGCCGGACGCACCAACCTTCCAAGAAGTGTCTACGGCGGGCTGTTGGCGCCGGCCACCAGACGCGTACCCATATACCTACGACCGACTCCACACACAGGGACTCTCCAGCAAACCCTCAAACCGTCAACACGTCTTTTTCTACACAAGCTTAGTTTTCAATAAAAATAGTTTATTTGTACCGTTGAGAGAGCGTTTTATTCTTGCTGTACAGCGAAAGCAACCCTCACATACATACAGGGTGATTCAGATCTTATATAAAAAAAAAAATTCTGGATGTACAGGGGACTCTTACAAATACAATTTTGTAAATAAAAAATCAAAAAGGGCAGTTCGAAAATGATTTAAAAATACACTTCTGCACGGCACTGGAAACTGGTCCACTGTAAAACCTGACCTCGCAAAATGCGACCGGCATGGCGGTGTGATAAAAACGGACAAAAACTTTCGCAAGGAAAGAAATATGTAAATAGAATTTTATCGCACCTATTTTATATCGGCAAATTCAACTGCTTTTGCCTTTATTAATTAATAAAATTAATTTGTGTTTTTAAATAATAAAATCATTTGACATACCCGATGTTACAACAACTGTTCAAAATTTTATCCACCAATGTGTAAACACATTTGGGTCCGTTGTACTCAGTTTCTACGAACTAACACAAATGTTGTCTTGTTTCACCATAACACAAATGCTTCACCATAAATTAAAACGATATCCATCAACTCCGAGTTCATATACACGCAAGCCATTTTTGACACTAACTACTAAAAAACTGATGTAAATACCACAGATAACAGGTAAAAACTACCGCAACGACGGATTTCAGTATTAGGAGTCACATGGCTCTCCACGCGTATTGCGAATGACGCTAGAGACTACAGTTGTCCAGCTATGTAGTGGTTTAATGTGCTATAACTTCAATAATTTTTTTCTCAGAAACTATAAGGATTTTACAAAATTTTTTTTTACAATATTGGTTCCATATTTCATGATGCATCTATTCCCAAATTTTTTTGGATAAGTTGTGAATCACCCTGTATAATAATTTATTTTACAAATGAAAAGTTAAATAGAAGATAACAAGATTAACTAAAAAGTAACAATCATAATATTATTTGAAATGAAATAATTTGTAGTTTGCTTCAATTCAATCAAGTCTCAATGGATCCACCATTCCTCTCAAATCATTTATTGGTTCGTTTATTAAATTCCCTTAATACATTCTTTATCATGTTTACAGTAAGTCCGCGGCATGCTTCTGAAATTATCCTCTCCAAATGGTCAATATCTTGGAAAGGTCTCTGCTGGTAAACCCTTTTCTTTAAGTAGCCCCACAGGAAATAATCCAGAGGGGTTCAGTCTGGCGATCTAGCCGGCCAAAAAATATCGGAATATCTATGTATCAATTTGTCATTGAAAATAGTTTCGAGATATTACCTAAGAGCTATGTACTATGGCATGTAGCACCGTTGAAATCATATACGTTGACGGTCTTGAAGGGGCAGTTCGTCTATAAAGTCGTTAAATTCATTTGGTAAAAAATGTAGATAGCGTTCATAACTGTCGACATATTATTTGCTTTTTGTAGATACCACAACACACGTTTGTCTTAAAACAATATTGGTCACGAGTTTTGATTGTAAAATAGGGATTACTGTCACACCACCGGCGACAATTTTGTGAACAGACAGTTCCATTTGAGGAGAATGTCGCCTCTGAACAAACTGCGGTTTGTATGAATGATATTTATTTATTTTTTTTTTTAATATTTGCCATTGTAGTATTTCCAATATTTTCTAAAAAATATATTCTTTTTCTCAAATATATTTTAAGATGTTCTATGACTGATAGCATCACTTGTAATTCGGTTTCATCATCCGCAACTCGATTCCGGTTTTTTTTTTATTAAAATTATTATTGACACTTCCATAAGTCTTAAATTTATTTAAAATTTTCGTAACTGTTGAATGCTGAATATTTCTATTCGGATGTCTGTTATTAAAAATCACTACCGCCTCTCGATGAGCTGAGATCTCTTGTATTTTATAAATTGTAATGCTAATACAGAGAAGAGTGTAAAAATAACAAAATCTATTTTTTTTATGGTATATGGATAATATTGGATATCTGACCGTAGTTTTCTTTTCGGATCAACTTTCTTTAATAACGATTGTCGATATTGTAAAAAATAAAGGTACTCTTGAGCAAAATTTACATTTTTCGATAAACCTCGTAAACAACTGCAAAAAATTGAAATTTGATTATGTATTTCATTTTAGGTTTTAAGCCATGCAGAACTTTTTTTCATAAAACCAATAATAAAAAAGTATCCCATATGGTGCCCACTTAATTGGACACACTGTATAAAATGGCTCTTGATAAGTGAACTATCACTAAATTTTCGATACACTTCAGAAACAGTTTGACATTGTCTTATTAGTGGTTGACTGAAGACAATATGCAGTATAGGTACTCTCAAATGATATAAAAGCTACAGAATTTTAAATTATACAGGCTGATTCAAAATCCAGTACAAAGAATTTAGGGGCGTGAATCCACAAATGCTTAGTTTTCGATACAGAGGGTGTTAAAGTTTTTTATTTTTTTCGATTTTTTAGGACTAATTTCCAAACAGATTTGAATGTTGGCATAAATCTTGGAGTACGTTTTTTTTTAAATGCTAAATTTAAATGTTATTGCTTTTGACGCTGCTTGCAGATGGCACTAGTAAGGTACGTTTGAATTAAATTGGCCCTAACTTTTTTTGCTATCCTATACATTGACGTTTCGTATTAGTGCGTTTATTGCCCTATCAGTTTTAAGCAGAACAGGAATACTTTATCGAAATCTCTCAGACCAACTGTTTCCGAGATATTGGCTAATGAAGAGTTAAATGCACATCATATTTTCAAATTTTATTAACTATTTCCGGTGAAAAATTTTAAAATTCATTTTCACCATGTAATCAGGAATCTTGAATTTTAGCTCTTTACATTTTTTTGATACAACTAAACGTTTTCGAGAAAATCACTGCTGACTAAACATATTGGCTTTTCCTTCAGAAATATTTTCATACAATTTAATTTCTAATTGAACAAATATAAAGAATATTTTATTTGCTGTTACTTTTCCTTATCCTATTACAACTTTTACAAGAGCTTGGTAGTTTTATTTTTGTTTTTCTTTTCAAAATTTTTTAATCTGAATTATTTATGAATACTACTTTCAACACTCGCTCGTATATTGTATTGCATAACTTAAATATCTAACTCTTACTAGTATAAATTTGACATGTAAATACAAATGGCCGTCAATGTTCGAGATTATTTGAGCTCATTCA
>NW_019418318.1:0-8739 GCF_000390285.2 Anoplophora glabripennis | reverse complement strand
AGTACGAATCGTTGTGTGCAATAGAGAGGGTGTTTCTGGAGATAAGTAGAATACATTTGCTCATCTAGAACCTCATTTTTCGAAAGTTGCATGTTTTTATTGTTTTAACAAAAACGTCTTACAATTTCCATCGATTTCAAATCACATCAATCGTAAATTACCGAAATAGTTGTGATCCCAAGAGATCCTGCACTATTGAAAGTTGGAAAATGCGGACAAGAGTGTCAATTTCATATATCAAAAGAGAAAACCACCGGATTTTTCCGGATCCGGGTTCTGAGTCATTTTTTGTGCCTCCGTGAACGGCCGCGGCCGGTTTACTATTGTAAGGGGCCTTAATTATACAATAGCTAGCGTTTTAGTATCTCTTCGCGTTCCAAACGAGTGTTTCTAATTCAATTTGTTCTTTTTTTATGAACATGCACCTATTTCATTTGCTATTTATCATATTTTTACAAGCTTTTATTTAACTTGCATTGTTAGTATGGGTCAAATCTTACAACTGAATTTTAAAACAGTTTCCCCAACCGATTGAGCTGAAATTTTGCATACACGTTTAGTTTGGATGACAATGCATGGTTAGCTAAGTGACGTCATTCTAAATCCAATATGGCGGACCAGTTATTTTCTATGCACCCCCATGATATGGGTATCAAATGAAAGGGTTTACTGAGAAGAATATGAAAATAAAATATGAAGTTACTAAAAGCTTGCTTTAAAAAAAAAAATTATAGATGAACTTATTATCTATGATCTTTCAAATCATAATTTATCATTTACGACAAAATCAGGCACCAGTAAAATTACGTGAACGAAAAAATAAATTTTTCGATTTTTGAAAGGAAAATTCCAAGAGAATTTAGAAACGCAAATCATCATTTTAGATCAACATTTTTTAAAAANATTAGTGCGTTTATTGCCCTATCAGTTTTAAGCAGAACAGGAATACTTTATCGAAATCTCTCAGACCGAGATATTGGCTAATGAAGAGTTAAATGCACATCATATTTTCAAATTTTATTAACTATTTCCGGTGAAAAATTTTAAAATTCATTTTCACCATGTAATCAGGAATCTTGAATTTTAGCTCTTTACATTTTTTTGATACAGCTATCCGTTTTCGAGAAAATCACTGCTGACTAAACATAGTATAGTAGGCTCTGAATGCGTAGTTTTACAACTATTTTTAGAGGTTTTCTGTCACATTTTGTTGAAATCTAAGCCTCTTAGCAAAGATGCAGGCAGAAAACAGATTATTAAAAAAAAAAGGAAATTTAAAAATACCCAAATTTATTGAACCTTCAAAATAATTTGATTGAAACAGCTTTGGAATTATTATAATAAATTCCCTCCGCAGTTGATTTTGATTACCCATCAACTTTACAACATGGCGGCTACTACTACTGCAATTGTCGCGGATTTTTCTCAGTGTGACTAAGTTGCAGTGGAGCTGACCTACCCTCATCTCTCCTCAGCATTTAGAGAGTCGTAATGGGTCCGGAAAGAGCGTACCTGTCTGGGTCCATTTTCAGCTGTGGTTCTGGGAAGGTTAGCCCCATGCTCGCCAATGAGGGGGTTCCCAAGTATTTCGAACGTTTCCCCTTTAACGTTAGTTACGGCGCACAGTGGTCGGAATTCCGAAAAAGCTGGATAAAAGTCGAAATTTCAATGTCGTCGGTTTGCGTTAATATTTCAGAATATTGTAGAGAAGGAGTCACTACGTAGTTCTTTAAAGTAACGGAGAGCTGGCCCATGTGTATAGACCACAGCAACTATCGGAAGTATGCTGTGAGACATTAGCATATTTCACTTGCCACTGATCCTTCGAAAAGCGGTGAATTGAAAATAAGTGCAAATTTTTACTAGAGTACGAATCGTTGTGTGCAATAGAGAGGGTGTTCCTGGAGATAAGTAGAATTCATTGCTCACCTAGAACCTCATTTTTCGAAAGTTGCATGTTTTTATNCATTTGATATTAAAATTTCATCATTGAATTCAGTTGATTGAAAATATCTTCTCTACATCTAATCGTCTACCTAATTTATGCATATCATATTCATCTATGGATATTTGTCTTTCTTTTGATATATGTCACACTGGGTTTAAATTCTGTTTTCTTACTATACTGGGTATTAACAATTATCGATGTCATGTTTTTTTTTTAAATTATTTTTGCACTTATGAGTTAAATTTAAAATTATCTCCTTCATACTATATGATATTCTTATTTGATACTTATTTTATATTCAGAGTCTTTGTAGTAACAATTTTATGCTATTTTATTGTCTACTATATTTTAATTAATTTTATTTTTGATCTAAAGTTCGGTCAGGTAATATTTCCATTGTGATAATTTTTTGTGTATTTCCAATTTGTTACAATATATTTTCATAATGTATGAATTTACGATTGTATATTTAAATGAGATAAACCCAATGGTTTTTTTTTATAAGAAGTACTATTTGTACATCTACTGTATTTCTTACATTTCGCTCTACCAATTTTTATTGTGCCCACAAAATTATATATATTTAAATAGTAATATTGTCCCTACATTTTTAATTTAGACATTCTGAATTATTAAGTTTACTAATTGTAAGTAAATAATTATTTACCTTTTATATATGCGTTTGATTCTCTGTTAAAAGATATTGGAATCTTTTACCCTCGTTTTTACCTTATATCAATTACATGTGAAAATATATGAAGTGATAACAATAATAGGATCGTTTCTCATGGCTCAATTTAACCATTATTTTTTAAAAGACTTGCATAAAATATTTAACATTTTTTATTTTGTAGAAGTTTAGCATTATAAAGACAATCAATTCTACGATTTCAACTGACAATTAATTCCAGCTTATGTCTCACTGAGTAATTCCAGTGTATTCTACATTTACGCTTAAACAACTAATCATTATTATTGGCCATTGTTGGTACTGCTAATTTAGCAACACAATTAGCATTAGTTTTATGTAAGCTACCCTATCACACAAGTCAAAATTAATTAATAATTGCCCATAAATTTTGATGCATACAGGGTTGTATAGTGCTTCCGATATCAATTGAAGAACCAACAGATTGACACTATGTACCAGGTTAGGTCGCTGACGCAGCAACTCGGAATTAAAAACTTGTTCCCATATTTATTTAGCCATACCCATATACAGGTCTGGTCCAATTAAACGTGGAGGTGGTAGAAATGTATACGCCCAGTTGAAGAATGCGAGCGCGGGCAAAGGAAAGCAAACACAGTTGCATTGGGTTACTGGGCAATAAATCTCAGCAGTTGACAAGTGGTTGATAAATTGTCCAGCAGTGCAGTGCAGTAATGCGGAATTTGGTGTGATTCAGGTAATTTTTAATTTATTATAGGCACCTTCTATTAATTATTCATATTACAATTGCGAAAGGGAGAAACAAGAGGGATATTTTGTTTACTAATATTATCTCAACATGGCATTTTGGAGACCTTTTGAAACGGAACAAAACGAAATTTACCACCAATATAATAAAATTATTTGGGGACATAAATAATTAAAATATGTTGTTGGCCAAATGAACATATAATAAAAATTTTCTACACATTATATACAAATTATTATAATTTTTTACCTTCAGCAGAAAATTTTTTAGGGACACCTATGAAACTCATTAAATTTTATTCCAGGCGTTTTTTTGCATGTTCAACTGACTTCGGAAAGACTATACCACCAAAACTGAACGTAGTAATTTTCATTTACAGAACCAATAGTAATTAAAATTTTAAAAAATACTGTTATAATTGCCTCATTACTGGTTGTAGTACGTTTCTTGTATACAAAAGAATACTGCTATTATCTATGTTACAAACTGTATTTTTTACAAATAAAAATCCCCATCTCAGTTTAACGCACCTGAAAGCAAAAGGGCTATGGAGATTATCTATTCCGGGTGTTTCATGAAGTTCTCCCGGTACTAATAGAGGATGTTCCTTGGGTTATTTCTAGGAAAAAAGTTCATATAAACATGTGTCCGTTTTGCTTTACTTATTGAGCTACACGAATTTGAAAATAAAATAATGGAAATTAATTTTCATTTTTATTTTTAGAACATCGGTAATAGTGATACATACATTCTTAATTTAAAAGGTTTTCAAAAATTCCACCTCCTACTTCAATACATTTGTCAGCACGCCTGTGAATTGCTCGCGTTGCATTTCTAATATTCGCGTGCTTTTCTTTTATTTGCGTTGCAGCATTAACAATTCTTTGGATTAGAGCTTCGCGTGTTTCCACTTTCTCTTGATAAACCAAATCCTTCATCCAACCCCACATGTTGTAATCTAACGGATTGAGGTCTGGAGACCTAGCTGGCCAAATGTGTGGCCCACCTCGACCGATCCAGCGACCAGGGTAATGCTCATTTAGGTGAGCAGTGACAATTCGGGAAATATGAGGTGGAGCTCCATCATGTTGCAAGTACATTCTTAATCGTCTTGCCAGAGGTACATCTTCAAGCAATCGCGGGAGTTCTTCCTCTAAAAATTGTAGATACTTTGGTCCATTAAGACGACCTTCAATAATAAATGGCCCTATAAGTTGATCGTATAACATTCCACACCACACATTAACGCTAAATCTACGTTGAAAATTACTTTCTACGGTGGCATGAGGGTTGACGTCCGACCATTGATGCATGTTATGGGTGTTGTTGATACCGTCTCTGGTAAATTGTGACTCATCCGTAAATAAGATGTAGCGATACAAATTCCTATTATTATTCAACCACTGACAAAATTCTACCCGCCTAGGGAAATCTTCTGGCTCCAGATGTTGAACACGCTGTAGATGGTATGGATACAACAGATTCTTGTTTAATGTTCTCCATACCCTGGTATTGGGAATCACTAAAGGCGTGGATATCCGTCGTGTACTAACACCGGGATTACGCTCGGCCATAGCAAGGATATTCTCTTCTTCTACAACACTCTGCTGACTTACCCGTTCGTAGTGAATGCGAACACTTGGAAGTGAACCAGTTTCTCTGAGTGCATGAAAAGTTGTGGTAAACGTTTTCGGGGATGGAATGCGACGATTTGGGAAACGCCGTTGATATTCCAGTGAAGCTAGAGTAGCATTTCCATCGCAATTACCCAAAACAAACACCATATCGGCATACTCAGCAGTCGTAAACTTAAAAGGCATTGTTCGCGAATTTGCAAAATTGAATCTTCACACTAAACTGCAAGCTTGTCAAAACTGACAGTAACCTAGATAACATTTTACCTTGCAAATGTCGTCAGAGCACACTTGACCAATGCGTAGCGCGCCGAGACGTAACGCAACAAATTTGATTATTACTTTTTACATTTAAATTTCAAATTCATGTAGCTCACAAAGTAAAACAAATCGGACACATGTTTATATAAACTTTTTTTCTAGAAATAGCCCAAGGAACATCCTCTATTAGTGCCGGGAGAACTTCATGAAACACCCGGTATAATATTTTATATAGAATTTCTGTTTAGGAAACGACCCTATTGTGCAACATAAAATTTTATTATTGAAGACAGATGAAATGTATGTAAGTTTTCTGTAAATAATGCAAGAATTTCGAATACTTTTAGAAAGAAATTTTAAACAACGAAGTTCAAGTTCGAAGTTCAAAATTTATTTTTGTTATTCCATGTTTGAACCTTATTGTTGAGTACAACTTTTATTAATTAACTTTTACATATTTTATTTATGCATCACTATTACATAAACTAGAAACCAAAATAAAAAAGAAAAAAACTTCAGACAAAACTCGATATGAAATACGGATGGATAACTAATGAAAAACACATAATATCAGTAGCACAACTCTACAAGACTTACCAGACAACTGCAAATCGATGTAGTCACTTGACGTTCCTGTGCCTGTAGTAATTTCACAGTAGTATCTACCTTGATCTTCTCTTTGGACATTATAAATATAAAGAAATTCGCCATTTACTTTCGAGCTTCTTGGAAGTGGTAGATTTTCTCTAATCCATCTAATTGAACTTGGTTGGTTGGTAGCACGACAATGAAGAGTAACTGATGAACCTATAGAAGTAATTTGCTGTTTCTGATCTGCAGTAATTGCAGGTCTTGAATAATTTTCTGTAAAAAGAAAAAAATGTAAGAAGTTATAGAGCCATTGTCAAAAAGAAAAGAACTAGATTCAGATCTACTTAAAATTTTAGATCTACTTTTTTTACATAGCAACATTGCACCACGTTTTATCATAATGTTAAACTTTTAGGGTTTTCAAGGTTTCTAAAGCAAACATTTTTAGGTGTCCAGCAAACGATTTGAGAAAATAAATAGTGGAGTCCTTGTTCAATACAAAAGAGCGCTAATTTAAAACATTTCCATTGATGACTCTTTTAAAAGGTTATAGCCCATTTAAGTTGTAATAGAAATATTTTTTCACCAGTCGTCAGTGTTTTATTTTGATCATTCTCTTTTATAAATATTGTAAATATAATTGTTTTTCTCAAAATTTAAAATAAAAAAAAAAAGTGGGTCAGATCGTGGACCAGATCAGTGTATCACATAATACTTTGAATCCTTGAATCCGAATCTAAAGTCAGAATTCCCAGATTAGTTTATGTTTTAACTCTAACATCAAGCACTCCCCTAGTTTTCAAGATTTTAAATGAACACGAGTAGTAGTAATTATTAAAAATTTAATTCAATTCAATTTAAAATTTACATCCATATTCTGTAATTTTATTATTACATTTTCAACTTATTTGCACAATTGCACTATTACACTCAACCCAAATAATAAAGGATTGAAATAATCAGAGTGTACAATAGGTGCAAAAGTGTAAATAAATAACATTTCAAAATATAACATGTATTTCTGGGGTACAGTGCTGGCCCTTTGAAAGTGGACGACTCTTATAAGCAAATTGTCTATAATTGGCCTTTGTGAAGCTGACTTGAAAATGTGAGGTTCAAATCGGCTGTCATTATGTCAAATATAATGTGTGTCTATCATACTAGTTCTAGTGAGCAAAACAAATCCAAATTAGGTAGCAAATTATTTATTTTTCCAATACTAAAATATATTTTACATTCTAACGGCCATTCATTCGCCGTCAACGAGATCTAAAAATGAAACACTTTTCGTCGTCAAAAAAAAAAAAAACGCGATTCGTAAAGTTAGTATTTTGTCCAAGCACCATTTTTGTCTATAACACTGCAATCTACATGGCATTGATAAAATTAATGTTCTTGTTATAATACTCAGTGATGTTATCCCATGCGTTTTCAATTGCCTCCCAAAGTTCTTCGACGCTAACTGGACGGAAGTTTCTGTCATAAATTTATGTCACCATATATCCCCAAGACTTTGAGGGCCAAGGTAAAACATCGATGTTGTTATCAATGAACCATTCTGACGACAATTATCCTGCTTGAAAGTGAAATCCATCGCTGTGCTGTGTGGGTTTCACATAAGGCTCCGAATACCTTATAATCTCTGGTGGGTAGACACGGACAGAGGCATCGGGGCAAGACTGAAAACTTTTTTCGTCCGAAAATATAATATTCTCCCAGAAATTCTCTGGGCTTCCTACAAATTGTCTTGCAAACTCTAACCTCTGTTCTTTATACTGGGAAGTCAAAGCAACTGTATTTGCGGCCACAAAATTCTTCAGCTCCGAATCTTTCACCCGCTTCCTTGCAGTTCACACTGATCCAGGAAAATTCGTCTCAAAGGAAGCTGCTACTGCCATGTTAAAAGGATTTATTCTTAGGTGGTGCTTACTTTTCGACGTCCACCTCCGTGAACATAACGTACGTGACCCTCTGCAATCCATTTTTATTTGAGTTTAAATATGTTGTTCTTACATACATGCAGATCATCCGCAATGAGCAATCATTCTGAAGTAAACTCTCTCACTTTCTCTGGTTCCGTTAAATGCGGCATCTTGAATGACCAAGCAAATTACTAAAGACACAGACATAAAAACTTGTCATAATAAGAAGTAGACCACATCACATTAGAAAAATAAATCGTCCACTTTCAAAGGGCCGGCAGTGCACAACTCTCCTGCTCACTTATTGATTTTTCAAGAAAATATTCTCGATCCAAAATTTTACTTATCTGCCATGATCAGTGATTAAATTTGTAATAAAATATACAGGTTATTGTTTAAAATGTTAGAAAATGTCAAATTTATTTGCAGTAAAGTATTCTTATTTTTATCAAAAATAATACTGAACTAAATTGTTTGAAAATAGAAGAATACTTAAATATGAGATTTAATTAAAAAACGAAAAAATAAGAGATTAACAAAAAAAGTACATTAAAAAACGAGGATATGAGAAATCTAAAACTTGCGATCACACTTGAGAAAACAATGATATATTCAGTGGGGTTCAAATAAGCTTTTGGAAAAGTAAAATAATACCATAAAAAGAAATTAAAAGACACCGCGATTATTTTGTTGAATGGTGAAAAATGTTGTTTAATACTTGCTGGCTACAAATTCTAAAAGATGAAGTAATAATGGAATAAACAACATATGATATCTCTAGTTATGGAAACATACAAACAAATTTAGACTGTCAAAAGTAACTAAAAGGAAAAGTCGGAGAACACAATAACAGAAAAAAATTTTCAAAACAAAGAACTTTTTAAAGTGCATGATATAAAGTGGTGTTTTTTGTATTTGTCTGCCCTTTGAAATTTTTAGTTAGGCAAAATTATTTAAAAAAAAAA
>NW_019418317.1:16101-16577 GCF_000390285.2 Anoplophora glabripennis | reverse complement strand
ACTTAAATTGTAATAAGAATGTAGCATAACTAGCGCCTTCTATGAAATATACAAAAAATAATTAGACTAGCGTATTTGGCACCCTTAAAAACCTCAGACTACCAAATTTCATAAAAATATTTCGCACCATTTGGAAATTTTCATAAAAATGTTATTTAAAATTTTTTATTTTGTCTCTTTATCTCCAAAATAAGAACAGAGTTCATAAGACAAAAAATTCTCATTTTTTGTCATACTGTCACCCCCTTTATTTACGGGAGGTCTTTCTGAAACACCCTGTATATATTTTTCGTTTTATTCTTGTAATTGTAAATCTCTATATGCTCAATTTAGCCAAATAAATATCGAAGGAAGGGATCCGAAACAGAGTTCATTGGCCCGGAGTCCTTCTGTGGCACATCTCCCAGTGTGGTCAGGCGGGCTCTGGGCAAATGGACTGAGACAGAACATAGGAAATACTGGACTTCAAGGCCAGG
>NW_019418317.1:11090-14894 GCF_000390285.2 Anoplophora glabripennis | reverse complement strand
GTGATCAATGAGAAATGAAAATTGCATCGGTGCATAAGAAAAATGCATTTTTAAAATTGCATCTTGAAGAGTTAAAATATGAAAAATTTACAACTCGGAAAATATTGACGGAAATGAGTTCAATTTTACTACTCGGGGGTTCTTGGGGTCGCTGAACACGAATATTACGACGGCAACGGTCTCCGAGGTACCTAGTGCCGAGGGTGGCCGGTTTCCACGTCGTCTCCTGGAGTTTTGTGGAAATTCGTTATAAACTTAGCCGAAACTCGTTACCTCAGGGTTTTTGGGGTCGCTCAACACGAATATCACGTCGGTAACGGTCTCCGAGGTACCTAGGGCCCCAGGGTCGCCGGTTTCCACGTCGTCTCCTGGAGTTTTGTGGAAATTCGTTACAAACTTAGCCGAAACTCGTTACTTGGGGTTTTTAGGGTCGCTCAACATTAGTATCACGACGGCAACGGTCTCTGAAGTACCTAGGGCCCCAGGGTCGCCGGTTTCCGCGTCGTCTCCTGGAGTTTTGTGGAAATTCGTTATAAACTTAGCCGAAACTCGTTAGCTCGGGGTTTTTGGGGTCGCGCAACAGGATAATCACGACGGCAATGGTCTCCGAGGTAGCTAGTACCCAGGATGGCTGGTTTCTGTGACTATTTAATTCTTAATTATTTTTTTATTATAAAAATACATTTATTCATTACAAAATGTTTATTTAATACAGCAAGTGACCCATCCTGTGCCATAAATTCAGAGATATATTACATTTTGTTGCAGTTTATAGTTTGTTTGTTAAAAACAGGTTTGTTTTGTTTAAAACAGGTGTCCACATTTACCCCAAAAATTAAATGCTTTGGGGTAAATACGAATACTTTCGAGGGGTAAATGAAGACACGTCCCATGGCCTCAAAAACCCCGAGGTAACGAGTTTCGGCTAAGTTTATAACGAAATTTCCACAAAACTCCAGGAGATGACGTTGAAACCGGCCACCCTGGGGCACTAGGTACCTCGGAGACCGTTGCCGTCGTGATAATCGTGTTGAGCGATCCCAATAACCCCGAGGTAACGAGTTTCGGCTAAGTTTATAACGCATTTCCACAAAACTCCAGGAGACGACGTGGAAACCGGCCACCCTGCGCACTAGGTACCTCGGAGACCATTGCCGTCATGATATTTGTGTTCAGCGACTCCAAGAACCCCCGAGTAGTAAAATTGAACTCATTTCCGTCAATATTTTCCGAATTGTAAATTTTTCATATTTTAACTCTTTAAGATGCAATTTTAAAAATGCATTTTTCTTATGCACCGATGCAATTTTCATTTCTCATTGATCACATAGGGTCACAAACTATCTGGACGCTCTAACGAATCGAATGCAAAAAACCGCATCACAATCCATCTTACTGCACAGATTTCAGGGATAAGGCCGTTTTTAGTGCTTTATTTCCTCGACTAAAGAATGAACAAAATTTTTCGATATTGATTGAAGTTATTTGGTAAATTGCTTCACAATAATCAAACTGTCTATTGTGTTCCATGGCGACTTAATTATGTCATGGCTAATTCGATTTTTTTGAAATATTTAAAATAAACGCGTTTTCACATTTCTGCTTGTAACTTTTAAACGAAAGATCAAAAAATTTTTTTAATGAAAGTTTATCAGATAAATTCTTTCCTAATATGAAATGAAATAGGTATATTTCTGGGAAAAATATTATTCATAGTCATAACAGGCATTTCCAAAATTCCAAAAATAATATTTCTCGCTCAAAGGCAAGCCTAAGTGGTCCTATTTGAAATCTCCTAGCATAATTTTTATTCACGTTTTTTATTAGCCAACACCCTGGGGCATCGAATTTGAGACACCCTGCAAATTTTTTTCTATTATCGAAAGAATTCACGGGATAATTTCTTGATGTAAGCAATAGAAGACAGAAGCATTAGTTATATAGGATCTTTCTAATAATTGTTGACCCACATTTTTAGATGTTAGGTCATCCGTGGCAAAATAAAAAAAATACATTGCGCATATATTGTTCATTATTTGAAAAATTTTAAATTGACTCCATATGAAATATTATCTTTGTGCATATTTAGAAAAGAAAAATAATAAATACTGATTTTCATGGAATTATTGAAATATAGGGAAACAGATTTTTGAATTACCCCTCATAACTCAAGAGGAAAAACAGGAAAACTGTCCAATAAATGCCTTTTTGATAGTAGGAACGTATATAATTTCACTTTTGTTGAAAAGAATTACACAGAAATTTATAAAATAATTTTTTTCATGGTCAACTGATAGAATCAGACGTTTTTTAAAATTGTAGAAAATTAAATTTTCTTTGTAGTCACACATATTTAAAATATAATTTGGTATTCTAGTTTTCCAAGTTCCTATATGCTGTATCATGAAAAAAATGAAAATTTTGAGAAAAATAAGAAAACACCAGTTTGTATTTGTCAACTGAATATGAAAAATCAGAAAAAAATGCAGAAACAAAATGTAACACTTAAACGTGTCAAAAATGAAGGAGTGGTATGCTCGTCCAAATTTAAGAATATTTTCTTACATAAACATATGTTTAGAAATTCTTAATTTTTGTGATACAGGGTGTTAAATTTAAAAAGAAAATAACATTGTTAAATCTCTAAGTATCTTCTGAAGGAATGAAGATATTGAAACAAAATTTTGTGTGAAAAATGTAAACTGGCATTTAACATGAAAAAAATAAGTTTCAACTCGGACCAGTCCTGTAGATACTGGTATAGTATGTCATTGGAAAAAAAATACTGTAATTTCTTCAGTGACAGTTTTATTTAGAATGAAAATGATTTCTTGTCTTTACATAGACTTTTTAGGTGTTTGAGGTACGTGTTTAGAGAAAACATCCTTAAAAACCCTTTTTAATTTTTGACAAGTTGAAATATTACAGAATATACGGGGTATTTTGGAATTACCGTAAATGCTATTGTTTTGTGTTTGAGATACAAGGCTTCAAATAGTATATTTGTGTAGGTACTTACTAGTAAAAGCAATACATTTCCGGACGATAATGCAAATTGTTGGCCGATGCGTTAGCCGAGGCCAACACGCATTGAGTCCGGGAATGTGCTTTTACTATAAGGTACACATACAAATTTTCTGAAATCGCAAACTATATTAATTAATATGAACTAAGAAATTTTTATTAATGCATACCTAACATTTCTTCATTACAATCTAATTGCTTATGAAATAGTTTTCTTGACAATCATTGTTTATTTATTGTTCTGATAAAAGTAAAATTTGTTTTAATACCCATAAGTGCTAAAATATATAAAAAAATATTTGAAATGGACAGTGGTGGTGATGTTCAGGTGTCCGGGACACCAAAAATTTGACTTTAAATTTATTACTTACCAAAAAAATCTAGGAAAAGTACGAATTCGCATATAAATATACAGGGTGTCCCGGTACTTGATACAAAAAAGTCGAGTACAAATAGATGAGGTCAAAATAATATCAGTTCTTCATATAATTTTTTTCATACGGGCCTTCGTTAACAAGTTACGGGCCCTCAAAAGAGAAAATTAAATTAAAAAGTTATTTTTATTTGCAGTCTCTAAACCATTAACTTCAGCATGATGTAAATTTGGCTATCGATAAGACATGCGTACAGCTTGTTTTTGATGTTGTAAGTGAAACTTCATTATACCCAGAACGCCAGGGACGGACTATGTCCAATGGTTAACAATCCAGAATTTTGACGGTGACGATCGCAAACTGTCTATATAAAAAATAAGTTCCCTGAAGAATTTGCCAACGATAA
>NW_019418317.1:6471-7327 GCF_000390285.2 Anoplophora glabripennis | reverse complement strand
CTAGGGTGGCCGGTTTCCACGTCGTCTCCTGGAGTTTTGTGGAAATTCGTTATAAACTTAGCCGAAACTCGTTACCTCGGGGTTTTTGAGGTCGATCAACACGAATATCAGGACGGTAACGGTCCTCGAGGTACCTAGTACCCAGGATGGCTGGTTTCTGTGACAACTATTTAATTCTTAATTATTTTTTATTATAAAGATACATTTATTAATTACAAAAAATACGTTTTCTAAAAATATTATACTTAAATATCTTAACAATTTTAATTTTTTTTATTTAATTTTTTAATTTTCATTATTATCTTCTTCATCTTCTTCATTTAGTGTTTCCACTTCCGAAGAAAATATATCATTTGTAGAATATTTTTGCAATTCAATCCGTGCTTACTACATCCATGTGTGTTGAGCGACCCCAAAAAACCCGATGTAACGAGTTTCGGCTAAATTTATAACGAATTTCCACAAAACTCCAGGAGACGACGTTGAAACCGGCCACCCTAGGGCACTAGGTACCTCGGAGACCGTTGCCGTCGTGATATTCGTGTTAAATGACCCCAAAAACCCCGAGGTAACGAGTTTCGGCTAAGTTTTTAACGAATTTCCACAAAACTCCAGGAGTCGACGTTGAAACCGGCCACCCAGGGGCACTAGGTACCTCGGAGACCGTTGCCGTCGTGATATTCGTGTTGAATGACCCCAACAACCCCGAGGTAACGAGTTTCGGATAAGTTTATAACGAATTTCCACAAAACTCCAGCAGACGACGTGGAAACCGGCCACCCTGGGGCACTAGGTACCTCGGAGACCGTTGCCGTCGTGATATTCGTGTTGAGCGACCTCAAGACCCCCCGAGTAG
>NW_019418317.1:0-4458 GCF_000390285.2 Anoplophora glabripennis | reverse complement strand
CTCCTAAAAATGCTCAAGGTGAAAAACACCCCCCGCGTGGGGGTAAAACCACCCCTATTGCCGATAGCAGACGGGGAATGATATCCACTTCATGAAGTACTTTGTTTCCCCCACTACCCGACAAATGATACGAAAGACGGGCCCCATAATTCGATCTTTTGTTTTACCCCCACGCGGGGGGTGGGTTTATCATGAGCATTTTTAGAAGGACATTCCTGATTTTACCCTTGCCATGTGAAATTCCCCCAATTTTACCAAGAATGTATCGACTATTTTCTCATTTTTCTTGTTTTAGGGGTGGTTTCCACTTCCATTTTTCATGACGATCAATTTAAGCCCACGGAGACCTCTGTACATCCTTCCCCGTTCTTGCTACACGCTACGCAAAAACGATCGGATTTTGCGGTCACTCATTTGGTGATCGAAAACACATGCATATAACTTGTTGTTGATGTTGTAAGTGAAACTTCATTATGCCCAGAACGGCAGGGACGGACTATGCCCAATGGTTAACAACCCAGAATTTTTGCATAGATGACGATGGCAATCTGCCTGTATAAAAAATAAGTTCCCTGAACATTTGCCAACGATAATACCGGCCCTTTTGGTTCAACTCGGTAAAATTATCAGCTTAGGAAGGATTTTGACACCATTTTTTGTTATTAATTTTTAGTTGGACATAATTACTGTGAGAAGAGTTAGAACCGTACATATTTTTAAAATAAGAGTCTAGAAAGTCTTACTGTCTGCTAATGTAAGTTTCACTAACAAAATTTGTCAAACACACTTTACACAACACAAAATGGAAAAATAAAACAAGAATAAGTTAAAGGAAATTAAAAAAATAATTTAAAAGAAAGAAAACTATCAAAATACATTTTCAGTATACTTTCCATCTTCACACACTTCCTAAGTCTACGAATGTTATTTGTTTGTACACGAAAGGAATTTCTGGGGTATGCCTTGGGGTTATATACACTAAACTTTTCAGGTATCCCGACAGGAAGAAGTCCATTGGGTTAAAGTCTGGGGAACGTGGTGGCCATGAAATTGGGCCTCCTCCTCCAATCTATTTATTCTATTTACTATTAAACGCAAGGGATAAATAATTTTGTACATCAATATTGAAATGGGGAGGAGCTCCATCAGGCATGAAGCAAACGTTTCTTCGGATGTCTAATGGAACTTCATCTAATAGTGGCTGCAAATTATTTTGCAAAAACTCCAAATATCGATGTCCATTCAGATGTTCCTCAAAAACGTATGGACCTATTAAATTATTACCCCAGAAATGCTTTTTCGTGTACAAATAAATAACATTCGTAGATATAGGAAGTGTTTGGAGGTGGAAGATTCCCATACTGAAAATGTATTTTGATAGTTTTCTTTATTTTAAATTATTTTTTTAACTTAACTTATTCTTGTTTAGTTTTTCTATTTTGTGTTGTGTAAAGTGAGTTTGTCAAATTTTGTTATTATATTTAGAATTATCCAGTCGTTTTACCGATGTAGACATTATTTAATACTGTTTTGAATTCTTAAGTTAATACGTGAGATTATAATAATATTAATTCAAAATTTATTTCCTATTCTTAAGAAACTAAATTTATTATCAGAAGAACGGTCTCCCATTCAACTGAGATTTTCAATAAAACGATACACTATACCGATTTTCAACAAGTATATCTTTTATATATAGAATTGTTCACAGAATCTAAAAATGAATTCCAAATGATTATTAGGTCATTGGCGTAGAAGTTGGGGTAAAAAATCCCGCTTTACTACCCATTCCTACACCATTGATCTACAAAAATGTGTAAATTTTACAGTAAATTATGGACATGTGTAAATGTTAACAACACACCAAATTTGAATCAATTTCTTATAAGTATACCAAATATTTCAAAAATAATATGATTTTAAAAACCGACCAATAGGCCCTGTACAGTGAAAACGGTGAGACTTAGACCCTTGCTTTATAAGGCAATTCTGAATTAGTTATTGAGTTTTATTTGTGGTTAAAGTTTGATGAACTGAAACACCCTGTATACAAGGTGATCTGTGTTAGGTTTACAGGAAAAATCTTGACAGTTACGCGTACAATTTATTTTATATATGCTGCATATAGTCATATAGTTTGCTATTGTGGTTTTCATTTCCTGGATATCTACAGGTGATTGGAGGTATTCTTGTTACTAAAATTAAATGCGGTCAGAAAGTCTGTAAAAAATTACGAAGGAACGAGATTCCTACGTGGCACTGTGGTTTGCGGCTTAGTAATTTCCTTGACGCAGTTCCTGAATCGTATCGGAAAACTATTCATAGGTACTACTTCATCACAGATAAGATAAAATGATACATCGTGGTCCCTATTTTTATATAGACATACTAAGAAAAATTAACTTTTTTAAATATCAAAAATTAAATAAAATCAAAGTTGTAATACCAATGGTAACTTTGCTGCCAAATTTTATAAAAAGTACTATTTACATTACATACCGTGTCATAATTTCAGGAGGTTGATCCAAGGATAAAGAAAGTCCTTAATAAACAAAAGGTGTAAAGTCACTGACTTTCGAGATACAAAATGTTGAAATTATAAAGAATATATTACATTTGCTCAAATATCCCTGAAACTTGGGTCAAAGATTTAACTAATTAAAGGTTCATTAAACTGATAAGTAGGTATACAATACTGTCTTACAGTGGCGGAGATAGTGAGAACCATTGTAACCAAGAATATCAGAATTTTTGGAGGAAATATGTTAGTACATTAAAGGGTGATTATTTGGAACTGAAAATACTACACGTTTCAATTTTAATAATCAAGTCTTTATCACAGAAATAATAAAATGGTCGATGTTTTCCTTTAAAAGCATTATTTGAATAACACATCGTCACAATCAGAATTAAGAATAGCCAAAATTCAATATGGCGTTTATAAGAAAAACATATTTGAATTCTTCGCAGACAAGTGTGTGTATTTAAAGGATTAAAAAAAATTAAAATAATGATTTGCACTTGATAACTCGAAAATGAGAGAAGATAAGACAAATATCTTTTAATTATTCGTTATCAGTTTCCATAATTTTCCTCTAATTTAACTTTTACCTTGTAGGTATTTCTTAAGCTATATTCTCTTCAATATCATCGACTATAGCTCTGGTTATTTTATTATCCTTATCTAAGCATCCATATTTTAGCAACAACCCAATGATGAAGTAGACAAACAAATGAACGTAATTGTAAACATTTGTTTTTTTAATTTAATATATATGTAATTTGATCTTTGTTTACTTTATTATACATACATAGTACATACCTACCTAAACTGTCCTTCAAACAACTTATGTACCTTAAAAATTATTAATTAAGGTTTAATTATTCAGCAAATATTTGGATTACTTGGAAAATTCATCAAAGGCGTAGGATAGACATCTATTACTTCACTATTTCTACCAAAGTGGCAATGTCGTTCTTGCGTGTTTGTTATTTGTCACTACTAAAACTCCACATAAAACGAACTATTTAAAATATTTTCATAAAATCTCCAAAAATATATAATGTACGTGTATATTTCAATGAAATTTGAAATTAAGCAGTGTTCTTAATAATTTTTGAATAAAAAACGCTCTATGCAAGATTGATTTGTTAATTTTAATCAGGGTAATTTGTCTTACATATACTGCAAAATTCTATACATTTTTTTTTACGTTGCGATAGACTGTAACAGAAAGTGCGAGATACACTAACAAGGTCGGTCCAATAGTGAAAATAAGTACTGAATTGTAAAGTATATCTACAGGGTGAGTCAGTTTTTTGTAGTAGGATTTTAACAGTTGATAGAGAATCACTTTTTAATAAGAAAAGTTCCTATAAACGTAGGTCTTAGAACGCTTCGTTTGTGAGATATAGGGTGCTGAAAACAAACTTTTTTTAACAATTTTTTTTAATATCTCTAAAAGACCAACATATATTGAACTCAAATTTGGTATTAATAACACATTAGTTATGGTGAATAAAACAAAGATATATGTTATCCATTTCACACACCAGTGAGGTGCCTGAGGTGGGTTACTGCCCCCTTTAAAAAAATAATTTGTACGCCCGTGGATTTTTCTGGAAAATAACGTCATTTCTAAATTTTTTAGTCAATTCTGAACAAAACAGATCTCCTTAAATTTTTTATAAAATTAGCGGTTTTTGGTTAAATTCAATTGGCATGAAACTGTTCCAACGGTATTGGTAATACATTTATTTTGTAATAAGAAAAATATGATGTACCCTGAAAATCAACAAAAACGATTAAATGCCATAACGTTGACATAAGAACGCAAACATTGTGTCAATTAGTTCTTTTTTAAGTTCTGTGTTTGTTTTTTCATGCCAAATTTCAGTTTAATATCTGTTGGTCTTATATCCCTATATCTCACAAATGAAGCGTTTTAAGACCTATGT
>NW_019418316.1:0-16486 GCF_000390285.2 Anoplophora glabripennis | reverse complement strand
TTTCGAAAACATTATTTATTTTATCTGAAAGTATTTGTATATACCTGTAAATATATCATTATTTCATTATCATCATGATTAAAATATGAAATATAAAGAAGGGGCCATTGTGTTTAAAAACCGTTTGATATGGCCTTCCGAAACACCCCGTATATTTCATAACATTTTAAAAATGTCCCCCTTAAGGCGCCTCTCAATGCATCAAAAAATATTTTCTATCCACATGGAAAACGAGAAATATAATCACTATTGGCCTGCCCTGTATGTATTCAATTTACAACAATATTTATAAATGAATATCCCGAGTAAAGGAAAAAAATTAAATATGCAGGTATGTGAATGTTGTGAACAATTGTTAAAAGAGTAAATGGTTTTTAGCATTTTATTTTTTTAAATTCTTCATTTAACTAACCAAAGAAATGTTACATTACAAATCATTAAAATAATAATTTTAAAAATATCATATGCAACTGGTATCAGACTAATAATTATTAATTACCCTATTATACTATTAGTTTTTGGTGCCACGGTGTAGTATATCTCCACACTCCACTCCCAGTCCGAAACATTCGGTAATTATTTGTGGTGGGGTGCGATAGAATGAGAGCGGCCAAACTGATGGGGACTTTAAGTTGCCCATCATTGTACCTGTTCTCACTGCAGTGGGCGAAAAAGGCAAGCAAAAATTGAAACTAACCTCAATTGAGCGAAACGATGGTAATATTATACGTTTGTGAATAAATCTGCCCAAATACATGTTCACGCTGATTGATAACAGCCCGAATTTGTATATACTAATTCATTGAAGATCAATGAACAAATGAAAATCAGTCTGCCCTTAGTGACCCTTAGTGGTTCTGGATCACCTTGTAATCCAAGTACGAGAAGAGCGTCGATTACCGCGTGAAAATCCCCCTCACCCAGTCCGATTGCCTAATTTGCTCTTAATTATCGAATAAAAATCAATAAACAAATGAAAATCGGTGGGAGTCTCCCAAAGTTAAGGTACAACTAATCAGAAGAAGAATGGGCTCTACCGCATCAAAATTGGCCTTTTCCAACCCACGTAATATCCGAAATAAGCTAATTTGTTAATAATAATTGATTATTAATAAATAAACAAATTAGCGCCGCATGAGACGTTGTAGACTTTGACCTACATGCAATTACGAAGAGAACGCACTTTGTCTCATCAAAATCGAACTTTCTTTATCCAATTCCGAGGTGAAATGCTAATTTTCCTGGACTATATGTTGCATCTCATTAAATGCTGACATTTGAATAGAGATAAGATAGTCTAAGTCATAAGAAACTAGCTCAAAGTGTGGTCCTTTCGTTTCTGGAGTCTGCAAGGTGGCTCGGTTTTTTATCAGGTTTTAAATACGTAGATAGATAGTGTTACTCTTTCCCCTCTAGCTCCTCCGTACTCTTCGGTTCATATTTCCTGGACTATATGTTGCATATCATTAAATGCTGACATTTGAATAGAGATAAGATAGTTTACGTCATAAGAAACTAGCTCAAAGTGTGGTCCTTTCGTTTCTGGAGTCTGCAAGGTGGCTCATTTTTTTTTTATCAGGTTTTAAATACGTAGATAGATAGTGTTACTCTTTCTCCTCTAGCTCCTCCTTACTCTTCGGTTTATATTTCGTTATCATTATTTACAACAGGCAAAATCGACGGCTGCAGAGAATGTGTCGATGCTTGTTTAATATTCGTAGCAATCGTCCTAAGCAGCTTTTCTCAGATATTTGTAGTTTTCTCACTGATGAGGTTTTATGTTAAGTTATTACACCGTTAGTATCCAAACAATATTTGTTCATTTGTTTCACATGTATTTGAACAGATGGCACAATGTTGGCTCGAATGCCGCTCAATTCGTGGAACTATAGTAGGATCGTATACGATGCAAAGTAGAGCAAAAAATTGTCGCCCTTTTAACAAAGGAAAATCGTGTCATCATTTTTAGGAGGCGTAAGATAAATCATTTCAAATTTAAAATGAAATTCAATGTAAAATCTGAAATACCGCTGCATACGCACTGTGTTCTGGTAGTAGCTGTAGTCGCCCAGGTGCATCGAGTGTACGAACTGGTCGGTTATACGTCAAATACTAACCTGGCGAGCTTTGCTGCCAATTAGAGAGCGCTTCCAAAAAACAAGTAAACAACAGTGGCGCGTACAGAGGTAAAATGTAGTACATATGTGGAATTTAGGAAACAAACTGGATTTATAATAAATTACATTTAAAATAAATAGTTTATGAGAATAAAGGAATTTTTGTAGCAACAAGGGTGCCAGACCTGAACTGATCCCCTCGTCCCTTCATAATGTATAAAGAAATTATTCAATTTGTAAAACCCTCTTAAAGGCGTACTTCATTGGTTCCCTTGACAGGCAATGATTTATTACTTTGCATCGAATATGATCGTACTATAGTAGTATAGAGTTGTGCCGTCGCGCTCAGTTGTAACCAAGTTAAAAATAAAGATCGTACAAACTGTAGGGTAATTATTTACTATACCGTCATCCTCCCAAATCGTCGCAAAATTTTTCCTATGCCCTATTTTCGAGGGTGTTGAACATGAAGTTATTTTTTTGCGGTTGCACCGTTTTTGAGAAAAAAAAATTAAATAAAATTAATTACTACCTACCACACTACCTATTTGACATATCAGCACCGACCTCATCGTGTGTCATTGAATGACATACAAATGGTGGAACAAAAAATTATTCAACAACATGACAAATCGAAGACATTTTTATTTACTATGCTTTGTTCATAAACTAATACTTCTTTCTCCTTATCTTTATATAAAATTTCTTTTCGGGATGATGTACATACTGTAAATATTCAATCTAAAGGATTACTTACTACATCCTCTCATAAAACTGTTTTCTTTGAAATAGGCTTTAAATATAATAGTTCACGGGCCCACGTTCAAAAAAAAAATGATTACACCAGCAAGCTGTAACTTTGCATGCAGCTTAGATAAAAAATTTGTCCGATAAAAATTTTTGGCATTTTGAGTTTGTCCCCACCCCAAATATATCGATTTGGTGACAACCAGCAAGTTGATTTTTCTGGGAGGGATTGGTAATAAGATTTTAAATTAAAGCATCTTGTCCGACAAAATTCTTGAGAAGTTTTTGCAGTCCGACGCCCCGTAGATGTCGATTTAACGACAACATGGTTGGTTATAACTAGCTGTCGAACAAAAGCGTCATTATTTAAAAAAATGCAATATTAATCTGAGAATTTAAATGTCCGACAAAATTAAACGATAAAATTTTGCGGTTTCAATACTTACACATGATGTAGAAGAAAAATTTATATTTAATTACAAAAAAATTGTATACCCATTCATGTAAGCAGTGTGTTGAAGTTGTTACTTTCCAAATGGTTACCCTTAATCCATCCATATACAGGTTCGGAAAGTACCGATGGTCCATCTGCCGTTACGTGAGAGAGATAAAGTAAGACATAGAAATCCATGCGATAGAGAAGGATGGCTATAATGAAGGCGTCTCATAGTCACCGCCCGTTTCGCCCTTCCACAAATAAGATCCACTTCTTATTTGTGGAAGGGCGAAATGGGCGGTGGCGAAATGGGCGGTGACTATTAGACGCCTTCATCATAACCATCTTTCTCTATCGCATGGATTTCTATGATTTACTTTATCGCTCTCACGTAACGGCAGATGGACCATCGGTACTTTCCTACCCTGTATATTAAAAGCTGTAGGTTACCCTCGCTTCCACACTTGGCCGCGAAAAGAGACGTACGGTATTATCAAAGGCTTTTCTCGCGAGTCGCGCAGCGACCAACCGAAGGGCCCGAAGGGCAGGCCCGGTCTGCCCAGGTCGGGCAGTCGGTAAAACCCGACTTATTTTGGAAGATAGGCCCCCAAACGACTAGCGAGGTGTCAAAAGTATAAGAAAATTTTTTATAAATTCTGGAGATATAGCCACCGTCAATTGAAAGAAAAAAGAACGTAAAAATGAAAATTGAATCTTTTATAGAAATGGGATTTTCCCAGGTCAAAAAAATAACACTAATTTTATTATTTAGCCCTATACCCCTATAAACAGTGTACTTACAGGAAAGAAAGAGAGAAATAAATATATATTCCAAACCGTAAGCCCTTTAAACTAATAACTCCTTTATCTATAAGCCGTGGGCTTGGAGGAAAAATGAGAGAAATTAATATCTTCCAAACTGTAAGTCTTTTAACCTTATAATAACCCTTTACCCTATAGCCGTATAAATTATGTGCTCGGAAGAAAAAATGAGAATATAAATAATAACCGAGCGTTAAAATTTTTTAAAGCCCTCGGACTATGTTCAAACTATTATTGATTTCCTGTATCCTGTATCATGGGTCGATAGGTTTAAGTTTATTACCTATATTAATATAATTTTATAACGAGCGTTCAAATAAAAACGTGGTCAAGTTGGTTCTGAAAATTTGGACGTAGGGCGTAGCGTATAGCAAATGAACTTAAACGTCATCCGTTTTAAAAAGCGTTGAAAATGGTGTTTTCTCAAGAACAAAAAGTGTTTATCATAGAGTCCTACTTTAGAAATGGACGCAAGATTGATGGAATATGGAAGTATTCTATTGAGGAATGTTTCATAGAATTTCAAAATCAATTTCCCGGCGTTGTTGAGTACAAAATTTTTCAGTGCAGTTCAGCGTTGTGTTAATGTTTTTCGTGAAACGGGCAGTGTAACAAGAAAAGAAGGAAGCGGCCGACCTAAAAAGCGGACTGAAGAATTAAAAGAAAATGTCAAACAAATAATGGAAAATGCGCCAAGAACTTCTGTACGTGTTTTATCACAAATGGTGGGAGTATTAGTCGGTACCTGCCACACAGTGTTAAAAAAAGATTTGCGTTTGTTCTCCTATCGTTTAACTTGTCAGCAAGAACTTCATGAAGTTGATTTTCCGCGACGGGCTGTATTTTGTGAATGGTTTTTAAACAACTACGGTGAACTTCACAATATCACCTTTTTTCTGATGAAGACTGGTTTCATTTAAGTGGTTACGTAAACTCACAGAATATGAGAATGTGGTCTTCTGAAAAACCAGATAACTTTTTTGTCGAGGGCCCTCCACGCACTCAAAAAATTGGAGTTTGGTGTGCTCTCAATCGAAGGAGGATTTATGGACCTATTTTTTTTAATGATACTCTTACTGCGCAAAGGTATAGAGAAGAAATTATCGCTCCTTTTGTTAACTAGCTGGAAGAAAACGAAATTACAAACTTTTACTTTCAACAAGATGGCGCAAGGGCACATACGGCAGGCGAGACGATGAATATGTTGAGGGAAGTTTTCCAAAATCGACTAATAAGTCTCAATGCTGAACATGAATTTCCACCGAGGTCATGTGATATTACGCCGTGTGATTTCTTTTTGTGGCCTTACCTTAAAACCACTATTTTTGAACTGCCTATTCCTGATTTAAACCATCTGCAGGCTCGACTTATAGACAAGATTCGTGAAATTAACAATACCCCGAGCATCTTAGAAAATGTCTTTAATTCTTTGAGGAACAGGTGTGAAAAGTGCTTGGAACAAGGAGGGGGACACTTTCAGCAGCTGCTTTAAATTATTGTTATAACAAGGAGGGGGACACTTTCCGCAGCTCCTTTAATTGTTTGTTATTGTTATCACGATTATTCTTTAAAATAAAGTTATATAGTCATTAACATTATTGAAACTGACAGCTGCTATACAGCTCGTTGAGAAATGAGGTTAAGTTGGTCGCTATAAGCTACTCCCTACGTCCAATGTGTCAGAGCCAACTTCGACCACGTTTTTATTTGAACGCTCGTTATAATTTTATATAATTTTAAAACCAATAATAGTTTGAACGTAGCCTATAGAGCTATAGCGTAAATAAAATCTGTGAAAACGGCATGAGTACTGCAGTGGTAAGTATAATTATATTCCTACAGATAGCGGCATAGCGCTTGAAATAAGCTTTAATTTGAACTGCAAATAGATATTCGTAGATTGTACTGGAGCCGGAGAAATGACAATTCAGTCACCTATCCCAATGAGTTTTTTCTGTTAAAAAAAATATTTAAAAACGGAATAAGTACTGCAAGGGTAAGTATATTTAAAGTATATTTTTAATATTTTAAAGATGGTGCTTGAAGTAACTAATAAGCTTTAATTTGAGCTGCAAATAGATGGGAGAGTTTGCCTTGCAAGCTCGATCCAGATGACATGTAAATAGCTTCTGTCATGTCTGCCGCGTTTGCCCGTTGCATGCTGCGTGAGTGAGACAGAATCAATTTATAAATTAAAATTTGAATGAAATTTTTATTACATAAAAATCGTAAAGCCAAACTTATTTTTGCAAAAGTAATCACCTTGTAAAGAAACTTGCAGGTATAAATGCAATAAAATAATAAATGAAGAAGCTAGAAATGTCATTTTTGACGAATTTTGGAACATTGGAGATCATACTCGGCAGTGGGATTTTCTTGTAAGGTGCGTGACACAACGAGAAAAAAAGCAGGTTACTGTACATAATAAATATTCCAGAAGGAATTTCTCTCGCAATTATAATAGACGGAGAGATTGGTGTCAAAATCCCCCGTGATCGGACTAATGGCCAATTTTGTTTTTAATGTGTTGGTCGTATGTTAAATAACAGGGTTCCAGAGTTTGCTGACACCTCTTGTGGGGCAGAGGTTAGGGGTGCGGGGGTAAATACGAAAATCGCCCCGCGATCTTATTAATGTCAGCAACTCATAAAATATATTCTAGACCTTCCTGGGAGTACGAAAATAAAAGTTGCTGACAGCCTAGTTGGGGCAGGGGCGTTTAAAACGGGGTCAAATGTACCACTTACCGAGCGTGCAAGCTGCGTGCCGGTATAGAGATTGCAAACCGGGCCCGGTGCCCTTTTAGACACCCACCGGGCCCGGCCATTCTTACCGGGCCCGGTCACCGGACCCGGTAGGTATGAAAACCGCGACGCGGGAGGGAGGCGGGAGCGCCAGCTACGTATAACGTAACCAATGTTACATTAAATTTTGTTAGTTAAGACTATACAAGTTTGGTTGTTTACAGTTACAGTACAGCCTAGCCTACAGTAGTTATAAGATTTTGCTATTTGCTCAATTAGTAATAGTAACAACACTCACTAGTCTTAATAGCTAAAGTTTAAGAAAAAACATCATATTTTGCTTTTAGCAAATAAGAATTTGTTTTGTTTATATCAAAGCTACCAAAGTTTATCTATCTATCTAATCTAAGTTGATGAGACAAGTTTAGTACTTTAAGTTGCGGTATTAGTTTCTTAATCTAAATTCTAATACTATGTTTTCAAATAGATACTATAAGGAGTAAAGAGAAAGACCTGCTTGCTTAAACTTATAAAAATTAATAATTACTAATACTAATGTCACTATTCAGTCCATACCATAAGTAAAAGTAATCAATTCTGTGTTAAACCAGTGATTTTGAGACTTTGAGTAAGACTGATTATTGTGATTATTGTTGATTTGCTAGTTTGAAATAAATATTAATTCGTAACCTTGAATAATTGTCTTTTTCCATTCATATATAGCAAATTTTCATAAAATACTTTAAAGGTTTCATCGCTAACACATCAACCCGGTGGACCCGGCCGGGTTGGCGACGAATGCTACCGGGCCAGGCCGGGTTGAGAAACGTACCGGGTTGCAATCTCTAGCGGGTAATGCGTATATAATCCGGGCGAATTAGGTCTTTTAAGTTTTTTTTTTTTTTCAAAAATCGAATTTTATGGGCTTAAAATTTAGTAAAAAATACACAGAACAAAAGCCTAAATTTGTGTACTTGTAGAGGTCGAGCGTCATATTGTTTATAACAAAAAAAAATGTATATTGCTCTTTTTTGTTTTTCGCTTATATCTCCGAAAATAAGTCTCTAATCGACATGAGGTACACTTATCGATTTTCTGCCTGAGGAAATTTGCTACAAAGATAGGCTTTTGCGAAAGCTCACAAAAATTTTTTTACATTGCAAAATTAGCATTGAAAAAAAAATGTGCAAAGTTTTCAGAATTAAATAAAAAGAACAAATTTGACTGAAATTATATGAAACTACAGGAAAAGATAACCGTTGGGGTGCTCAACAAATACCCGCAATTCGGACCACGAATTGCAAAATTATAAAGTCGAAAACGCGAGCGCGTATATTTTCTACCCAAGATATAGAAATTTTGTAGAAAAGGTTCGAAAGGTATTATGTACATTATTTCGCGTCTGTGCAAATTTCAGATTTTTAAGTTGCAAAATAAAAAAGTTATTAACAAACAACAAAAAAAAAACGGTAACTAGGGTCCTTATCTCCGCAATTGTTTAATATACAGATTTCAAACCAATTGCATCAAATAGTGCTTTAAAAAAAATTATTTTTAATATTATAAAAATTAAAAAAGGACAACTTTCTTTAGCAATACAATTCATTAAATACAATATGGTAGAATTGAATGGACATAATTTACGCAGAAAGTGTAACAGTTAATTTTGAGACAATATTTTATACATCGGCCTCTTCTGAGCACGGTAAATTTTCATTCATTCATCATTCTTTTTTCAAATAAATAATTAACTTTTGTTTTTATATACGTAAAAAGACCTCCTTACTTTTCAAAATATCGAAAGCACAATGAAATTACAAAAGAAAACGTGGAAAGTCAGTAAAAATGTATTTTTCTGGATCTGGCGATGACTTTCACAGACTTTTGGTTACACCACTCGAAAGAGCGGAAAAAAATAAGTCGATTTAAAAAAAAGCAACCCGGTAGCTGCTTTTTAAATGCCACAATCCATTTGTTAAGTAAGAATTTTGAGAAGTTGAGCGCAGCATGGGCCCTATGACATCAGAGCGCTCCCCTCTCCTGACTACTGCTCAGCCGCGCGGGCCGCCGCACGGATCACGCTGTCTTTAACGAACGTTTACTTGGTCACTTCTTGGTCGAATCCATTAAAAAAAAAATCAGCGTATAAAGGAAGTCTACTTTACAACGAGACAAAGTTTATTCCAAAATATTAAATAGAATAGCCAAAATACCGCTTAAAGAAAAAAAATTATCTCGGTTCCTATTGGTCGGATCGAGACGCTTTTTTTCCTTAATTCATGTTTTTTTAAGCACTATTTGATGCAATTGGTTTAAAATCTGTATATTAAACAATTGCCGAAATAAGGACTCTAGTTACCTTTTTTTTTTGTTTTTTGTTAGTAACTTTTTTATTTTGCAACTTAAAAATCTGAAATTTGCACAGACGCGAGATAATGTAATTACCTTTTGAACCCTTTTTACAAAATTTCGATATCTTGACTTGGGCAGAAAATATACACACTCGCGTTTTCGTCTTTATAATTTTGCAATAGACCGCCATTTTAAAATTCGGGGTCCGAATTGCGGATATTTGTTGAGCACCCAAACAGTTATCTTTTCCTGTAGTTTCATCTAATTTCGGTCAAATTTGTTCTTTTTATTTAATTCTGAAAATTTTGCACATTTTTTTTTCACTGCTAATTTTGCAATGTAAAAAAATTTTTGCGAGCTTCTGCAAACGCCTATCTTTGTAGCAAATATCCTCAGGAAGAAAATCGATAAATATACTTCATGTCAATTAGAAGTTTTTTTTTTGAGGTATAAGCGAAAAACTGAAAAAAGAGCAATAATTTGTTTTTCTTTTGTTATAAACAATATGACGTTCGACCTCTACAAATACACAAATTTAGGCTTTTGTTCTGTGAATTTTTTACTTAATTTTAAGCCCATAAAATTCGAGTTAGGCCCGACTTTTCAAAAAAAAACCTAATTCGCCCAGATTATATACGCATCTCCCGCACGCAGCTTGCGCGCTCGGTAAGTAGTACATTTGACCCCGTTTTAAACGCCCCTGCCCCAACTAGGGATGTCAGCAACTTTTATTTTCGTACTCCCATGAAGGTCTAGAATATATTATATGAGTTGCTGACATTAATCTGATCACGGGGCGATTTTCGTATTTACCCCCGCACCCCCAACCCCTGTCCAACAAGGGGTGTCAGCAAACTCTGAAACCCTGTTACGCAACATACGGCCAACACATTAAAAACAAAATAGGCCATTAGGCTGATCACGGGGGATTTTGACACCAATCTCTTAGACTATAAGTTTGTCAATGACAATAATGAGAAACAAATTTGCAAAACGATGTTCTCGAATACGCTTACAATTTCTGAAACAGTTGTAAGTACCGCTTTGCAAAAAATTGGTGAAGGTGGTACTGTAGAACGGGACAGAAGAGGAAAATACAACACTAGACCGCATAAGAACCTGGATGCTCTAATAAAAACATTATGGAACAAATAAAACTTTTTCCACTTATCGTTAACCTACTTAGCAAATGTCGTAAGTCCATTTTCTATCCAGACAAAGATTTTGGTGAACTTACGACTATTTCTGCCCTTGAATCGAATGCAGTGGACATTCGACATATACGTTTTGATGTTTTCGCGTGCTGTTTACTACTAAAGTAAAATCTGACTTTTCAGCATGACAGGTTCATGCACTGCCAGCTAAATGCCACCAAAATCTCTGTCTGGATAAAAAGTGGACTTACGACATTTGCTAAGTAGGTTAACGTTATGCCTTCTCATTATACAAGAAAAAACTCAAAACGAATGTACTTGGAAGAAGGTTAGAGTATTTCACGAATGCACAGAATGTATTTAGAATATGCAAAACAACAAAAATGGAATGCAGTAGCTACACTCAGACAATACAGGGATACTCTTAATTCGAAATTTAATATAGCTTTCTTTAAGCCAAAAAAAGATCAGTGTTCCGTGTGTAGTGACTATAAGAATAGAGATCCCGAGAAGAGAACAGAAAAAATGGAAGATGATTGTAATAACCATAATTTAAACAAAATTGCGGTTCGAAATCTAAAAGACATTGATAAAGAATGATAAATCTCTAATAACAGCATGCTTTGATTTGCAGAAGGTGTTAGTAACGCCCAAATCAGAAGTCAGCGATTTTTATTATAAAAGTAAAATCGCAACATACAACTTTACAATATATGATTTAGGGAGCAATCAAGGCTATTGCTATGTATGGCATGAGCAAATATCGAAGAGAGGACCGGATGAAATTGGAAGTTGTTTATGGATCTTTTTAAAGTGTTAAAGAAAATGGCAAACGAAAGGTTATTCTTTATTTCGACAATTGCGTTGGTCAAAACCGTAATCGTTTTGTTTTTGCGATGTTTGATTATGCATCAATGACTTTGGATTTGGAAATAACACACCGTTTGGTTTCTTGAAATTGGCCACACGCAGAATAAAATAACAGCATGCATGCTGTGATTGAAATTGCAAAAAAAACGTCACTCTGCTATGTACAATCCTGATAGTCCTGATCAGTGGATTGGTATAATAAAAATGGCCAAAGTTACTGCCCCACAGTACAAAGTAAAAGAAATGTCTCAAGAAGATTTTATAACTTTTAAACCAAAAACAAAACTGGAAAAAAGATAATACTGCAGAGGCTGTAAAAATCAGCAAAATCAGAGAAATCCACTGCAATCCAGTCTCCCAATAAAGTATTTTTTGTGTATAATTTTGGAGAAAATCATAAAGAACTAGACTTATAAACAAAAAATACACGCAAACGCGAAGAATATTAATTTCCAAGATTGTATCAAGGTTTGCTGCCAATTGATAAATAATTAAGCGGTCTTTTGGGTCTGTGTAAGACTAATTTGATACCACCGCTGTATCATGGATTTTACAACTCCCTTCGACCTGCTAGTAAGACTGACCACCAGGAAGAAAGTAATATTGACCAAGAAGATGACTGACTGAATCGTAATAAATTTTCCTTTTATGTCATTATTGATTATTAACAAATATTTTTTTATCTAAAAATAGAAAATGTTTAATTTTTCTGTACCTTATTATTGTAGCAAGTTGTTTCTCAATAAAAATTTTGTCTACGAAAACTGTAGTAATTCATTCAAAATCCATTTTTTTCTTATCCTAAACTATTTTATTTAGATCATTAATAATTAATTAAGACCTACACAATAATTGCTTTGTTAAAGAAGAACAATTTAGCTCTTGTAATAAAAAAGAATAACGAACGTTATTATTTTCTCAACTATTCAAATGCAATTATCTCAGTATAACCAAATTTGAGATATGACTTTTAACATATTTTTTTTTTCAATTGTACTCCTGTCCCAATTACCTGTATCGGCGACACTGCTTTTCAGAAGGAAACCGTTTGCACATTATTCTTAACGCACAGTTGATGTTTACTCATGTACAAATTTTAACATTTTTATCTTTAGCCGATTTAAAGATAATTAAGGATAACCATTTAGAAAGTAACAACTTCAACACACTGTATCTCGAAAACAGGCGTCTAAGAAAAAAACTTTACATGAACTACCCCTATTATTTTCCCTTGAGGATTCAAAATATTTTTAAAAATGGTTTAATTGGTTTTTCAAGAACAAAACTAAGTGTAAACTGTTTGTCAAAACAAGATTGCAAATTTTAATTTAAAAAAAAACAAGCAAAAATGTATGCATTCATTTTACAGTTACCATTTTTTATAAAATAGTTACAACAGTTTATAAAATAAAATGTACATATAAGTTTTTTGAACAAAGAAATCATTTTGATGGAAATTAATTAAATTAATTTTTACAGACATAATTATTTATGAATTTCTGTTGCCCCTGTTAACAAGATAATTTTCTTATTTATTCTTCTTTATATTTTCATTAAAAAATTAATTATTTTATAGCGGAATGAACATTAGGTACCACAAAAATAGTTATTTTTACCATTTTTAAGGCAAATTTTCCAATCTTTTTGGTGGACAAGTATATTATTGTGTTATACATTTCAATTATTAGAGAAAAAATCAAAACCAACCATGTTGTCATTAAATCGACATCTTCGGAGCGTCAGACTGCAAAAACGTCTCAAGAATTTTTTCGGACAATAAGATACTATCATTTCAAATCTTATTACCAAACCCTCTCAGAAAAATCAGCTTGCTGGTTGTCACCAACCATAACGTCACCAAATCGACATATTTGGGGTGAGGGACAAACTCAAAATGCCAAAATTTTTGTCGGACAAATTTTTTGGTGGGTTTAAAAAATATATATCTTTCATAATTCTCGGGAAAGAGTAAAGACTTAATAATCTCACAATCCTTTTATTAAGACGACTAGTTTCGAGGTCCACACTTTGCACCCCATCTTCAGGTCATAAGATGAGGTGCAAAGTGTAGACCTCGAAACTAGTCGTCTTAATAAAAGGATTGTGAGATTATTAAGTCTTTACTCTTTCCCGAGAATTATAAATATGGACTCACACTTATCTATTTCAAATTTATACATCTTTCATTTAATCTTTAAAATAAAAGTGCTGGTCATAACATTCCATGTTTATGCCAGATTGACACGTTTTCCTGAAAATCACGGGAAAACTTTGTACGTGGGCCCGTGGACTATATCATGTATAAGAAAGGACCCCGTACACACCTTATGGAAATTGGTCTTTCGGTGAAATCTCCTGAAAAATTGATATGTTGTTCCAATTTTCAAATCGCTGATCAAAAGTCTTCATGGCCACAAAGCTCCAAATGCCCATCTGGAGGCAGTAGGGTGAAAAATTGATTCACTCTCAAATATATTTTTTTGACATAATGTAGCTTGTTTAACAATTATTAGATATATTTGACAGAAATCTGTGAAATGCTCTCACAAATAAAGAATAATGACAATTATCACCAACATTAGAATAACCCGATGTGCACCACGAGGAGATTGTCAAGTCGGATTTTGCACAATAATATAAAGATTAAATATAAAACATAAATACATTATAAATAGAAAATATATACAGTGTGTCCCAAAATGATGAAAACGTTTTTTTTCCAATTCAGATTTTTAAAAATCGCTGAAACAGGTCAATTAGCGAATAGAAATTGTCAATTTTCTGCAATATTTTCTATTTTTTGAGCCATGTTTGACAGACCTATTTATTTTATTTATTTTTACCGATATATTTTTTAATGGGACGCTCTATATTTTTATAGTATAAATAGATAGCCCTTCTAAAGATGAATTCAGTGATATAAGGTTATAGGTACCTATTCATGGTCAGTCTTTAAAAATTGGAGGAATTAAATGAAAACAATAATTTAGTAACAACATATTTTTTATTTTATTACAGCAAATGTTCAAAGTGGCCCCCATTAACCATTGCACAATGCCCAATTCGTGTTCAAAGTTATCAATTACATTTTGAATAACATTTGGTGTTCTGTTTCAAACTTCTTCTCTGATGCGATTTTTCAATCCTTCAATAGTAGTCTGTTCACATAGTTTGCTTTTTAGATAACCCCACAATTCTGCTCCATCCATCAATTTGGGACAACTTCATTAAGGTAATTTCTTACATAGAGGCGAAAATATGGAGAGCACCATCTTGTTGGAACCAGACATCACCAGCAGGCATATTGTGCTCATTAGGAAAAATTAATTCCATGGTTGGAATCAGCTGAAAATGCAAAACACCCAAATAAATGTCGCCTGTCAAACAGCCCTCAAAGAAATAAGGTCCCCTACAATTTCCTACTATTCCAGCCCAAACATTCTCTTTTTTCGGCAGTCATGTGTGTTTTTCTTGCATCCAATGCGGATTTTCTGGGTTCCAAAACCTAGTATTTTGCCTGTTCACTGTTCCGTTTAGGCAAAAAGTTGCTTCATCGGTGAAAATTATGTGATTTTCTGAGTTGGGTTGGGTTGTCTTTCAAATAAATTTCTAGTTTCCTCACAAAACCGTAACCTTCTGTTTGTATCATCTGCTCATAGTTCTTGTAAGACGTTAACTTTGTAAGAATGCCACTTTAGAGACTTTAGAGTTCTGTGAACTGAGGACTTCGACATGTTGAAGTTGGCTGTGATAGATCTAATGGATGAGTGAGGATGTTCAGTAACAGCAAGCATCACATTTTGACGGTTACTTTCGCTTACCGTTCTTCGTCTTGCTGCTCAAGGTAAATCTTATAATACTTCTGGTTTCTCCAAACTTTTTGGATCCTTTACTTATTGTTTTATCTCTTTAGAAGATCTAGGCATACATGGAGTTAATTTGAAGTTATTTCGTACCTATTTACAGGAAAGGATTCAATATGTACGTTTAAATGATACATATAGTAATCCAAGAACAATTAAATATGGTGTTCTCCAAGGGTCTGTCCTGGGGCCTTTGCTATTTATAATATATGTAAATAACTTATTTTACTTAGAAAACCCAAGTCAAATAATTGCATTTGCTGATACGGTTATATTTTATACAGGATCTGATTGGTCTGCACTGAAAATAAGGTAGAAAAAGATTTCTCAAACATAAAAAAATGGTTTAACAATATAACTCTTACTATAAATTTTGATAAAACATTCTATATTCCATTTTCATCATATAAAAATAAATTACCAACATATAGTATTTTGGATATAATGGATGGTATACAGACCATACATATAAATTCAACTTGAAATATTTAGGAATTTATATTGATTCACATCTAAAATGGGATATACATGCCGATTATGTAGCTAAAAAACTCAGGTCTATTATATGTTTGTTCTAAATATAAGAAACATGTTAAATACTGAATATATGAAGATTCTATATAATGTACTTGTAAAACCTCATTTAACTTATGACATTTTGGGATGGGGTGGTAAACTCTCACGTAAAAGATATTGAGATACTTCAAAAAAGATTTTTTTAAATAATTTTAAATAAAAATATCATGTACCCTTCGGATAAACTATAGGAATGAGGATGAAATAGGAATGTTTGATTCGAGACAAAATTATTTTTATTGTGTATGCATTTATTTATATAAAAATTGGTTATTGTTACAACAACCTGATCATGACTGTGGCACAAGATTTAAAACCCAAAGTTATAAAATTGCATTTATGCAAAAAACTATAGGCCAGAGGAGTCTTAGCTTTCTGGGACCTACGATTTTTAATTCATTGACGCTCACAGTTACTTCAATAAAAAATATAAATTTATTTAAAAAAGAATGTAAATGATACATACTTAATCAAAGCAGACAAAATACCCATAATATTATAGACTTAAAGAAAAACTAGATATAAAACTAAATTCTGTATAAGTTAGTAATAAATATGTGTTTTGTTCTATTAAATACTGTTTTGTTTTTATTTTAGTACCAGTATTAGTACCAGTATTAGTATTAGTACTAGTATTAGTACTAGTACTAGTACTAGTAGTAGTAGTAGTATTAGTATAGTATTAGTATTAGTACTATTACTATTACTACCAAACTCATAAAATCCTACCTACACCACCGAAAATTCCGCATCCAAATCCAAGATTCCCTTTCCACCACCCGTCCCATGGAGGCCGGTGTCCCCC
>NW_019418315.1:0-16728 GCF_000390285.2 Anoplophora glabripennis | reverse complement strand
GCATATTTTTAATGCACCAAAGCCGCTTAAAATTGTGTCGTTTAGCATAAATTATGATACATAACTAATCTCGCATTTTGATGGCACAATGACCACACTGAGAGAATTTCTTTGTTACGGTTAGTAAAAATCCATTAACCGTAGCAAAATATCTGCATTAAATAGGCGCCAAGTGAGTTGCCTTCCTACCACAAGAAAAACTGTTTTGCTGGAAGGAACTCACTTGCATTAAGTAGACAGTTTTGCTATAATCTTTTTGCTACCTCAAGTAAGTCAACTCATTAACCACAAACGACTCAACTCATTAATCCCAAACGAGTGAACTCATTAACCTCAAGCGAATCCTCATTAAGCCTAAGCGAGTTGACTCATTAACACCAAGCGAGTGAACTCCGTATTTACTATTTTTCAGTGTTGTTGGCTCTCTTCACTCTTTCGTGCACCATGCAATGCAACTTACATGTTGTACATATTTTCAAAGAAGCATAAAATGAAAATCCCCATTCGAGAAGTAAGAGTTTATATCCAGCCTGCATTGTGTGCATGTAATCACGCATGCATATAAGTATTATTGCATACCTACGCAAATACCCTAATTGAAAACTTTCTGTCGATTGTTAGACAACTGAAAACTAACTCAACACTCGATCACAAAACATCTATTTATTATACAGGACCTATCGACTAACGATTGACGAACGTATATCCAGTGCTTACGTGTTACAGCAAAATGGCGATACTTCTAACTTCTCTATGGACGAAACCGAATTCCGGTTTATTCTGGAAATTATTAAGTGAGGCCTCAGTTACAGTAAGTGAGCCCTAATTTGCTACAAATAGGTACTGATTAACCCCAATTGGATCAATTCTAAAAAAGTACATTCACTTACCCGAGCAAAGCAACTCACTTGGGACAGATAGACAGTCGACTAAAATAAAATTTCAACTGAACTATCTTATAGCCACAAGACTTTTCTTTGTTGTGGTAGCAAACACGTTTCAGCAAAACGTATTTACTTGTGACGGCATGACTTTTTTTCAGTGAGAGCAAAAATTTTACCTACTGCAGCTAAAATATTTTAGCAAAGCCCCTCACTTGGTGGATTTCTTTCAGTGCAATTAGGTTGAGCAGATCTATTACACTAAATCCATAGCTACTATAACTACATATCATATATTTCATGTTTTTTGTGTAGAGTGTGCTTTACATGTGCTTCCGTCTTTCAGCAAAAATAAAACATTCTACATCCCAAGACATTACACAAGATATCGATAAAACTACGAGAGTTCATCGGAGGCACTACTGCTATTCAACAATGTTGATATTTTGTATATTTTTTGGCTATTGGGATTATGTTTCATAATTACATTTATTGTACATTGAAAATATGTTACAACAAATGGTGCAGGTTACGTAAATCTTATCTTTATTCAGTTTATTCTGAACAGACGCGAGGTAAGTCTAAATATTAAACGTAAATGGATTAAACAGTAAGGCTAGAAATACACTTTGCCAAGCAACCGTTTGTTGGAAAGTATAGGCTGTTTGTTAAGTACTTGTACAAACTTTAAAGGGTGAATCTGACTAATTTTAATATAAAAAGTTCATATGAACGTGGGGCCGCAACGGATTGGTTCTTGAGACAAAGAGCGTCAAAAAAAAATTTTTGTTTGGTATTTTGATTACATGTGTGTTCAATAACCAGGCAATTTGACGAAATTCGGGAAAATGATGATGACGAGAAACTCAAATATTGACTTAGATTTTTATTTAATGTCAGAAGGCACGACATACCTACAGTGTTGTACCTGGATTTAAATAATCATAAGTTTTTGTGTCGCACTGTATGTCATTTTCAACTAAACGTACCTATTCTACATTCTATTTTATCTACAAAAGGTACTCTTAGTATTTTTCGTTGAAAGCAGCCGTTTTGTAAAAAACGGGTTTAGAGTTAAACCTGCGTTGAAATTTTGTAAGTTGAATCATTAAGTTAAGTTTTTGAAAAACAAGTCTTTTATTCATTGTATTGAGATGTGACAAACTTAGATCATTTACAAGACTAAAACTAAACTACTTTTACAAATAACACTTACAATAATTGCTGAAACAAACATTTTTTTTGGATGCTCTGTATCTCAAGAACCAAGCCATTGCGGACCCAAGTTCATATGAACTTTTTATCTTAAAATTGGTCAAAGATTCACCCTTTATAGGACAAGTACTTAATAAACAGTAAACACCCGCATATCTAGTATATTATAAATATAGAAAATATTTAGTAAACTATTATATTCTTCAGGACATATAATTCTTCAAATAACTTTTGCCCGTATGTTTACAAATATAAATAATACATATAGGTAATATAATATCCAAATAGGTTATATAAATGTATTTCCCCACCTATAAATTCTGACGTCAAAGATTAATCACGTGTATCGCTGTCCCTGTCCTACATATTATATTATTTATAATTCAATAAAATCTATTTATTTATTAACTCTCTCCACAATTTTAGTTTAGAAAAATCAAGCACTCCGTAGAGATTTGAAAATATCTACCGGTTTTTACTATTCTTACAATTACTTCCATGTATTCTTACAACTACTTTTTTTATGCAGTTACGGTTACAAAAATGTGTTTTCTATTATTCTTTTTTAATTAACTTCTGCGCCATTTTAACCTTTTCCTGACAACAAAGTCCAGTGATATGATTTGTGCTAAAAATCCTTGTTAAAACCAAATTACATATTGTGCTCTGCCTTCTGGTATACCTAGTGTTTGTATGCTTTTGGATACGCATCTCCATCTAATCAATATCCTTTTATTATACAAAGTAACTAACTTTTGATGTTTTTGATGATATCTGTCAAACTGTATTTGACTTGATTTGATATGAAATAAGCCTTTCTATCCATTTATTTTGTAATTGTATGTATTCTAATTTATTAAACGCTTATGATATGGTTATACTTTCTGTGTTTTAATTACTCGCATGTAAACTAGCTTGTGATTGGATGGTTCCCCAATTTTTTAATTTAATCTAAATTTATATTCTATTAATTTAACTGCTGCTGTATGTTCTAACATACCCGAAGAAACTACCATGTTATTTTTTATACAAAGAACTTTCCATTTGTCTGAATAATGACGTTACTGATAAAACAGCATTCTGGCATTAATTAAATTAATTCATGTGTATTTCTAAATATATTTCCACTTATAAAAATCTAAACTTTTCAGCAACTGCTTATTCTGATTCAGTTTCAGTAAGAAAACAACAGCTGAAATGTAATTCTTAATACATTTTTTTGTTGTAGTTATTTCAATTTCGCTTGCCTGAATATCGCAATATTAAATTGTCCTTGGACATACCACTCCGAGATATAAAAGCAGCGTAGGTCGAAGCTTTACTTAGGATGTGAAGGATCTTCCTACGACTTCTATTCTAAATTCAATGTTTAGAAAAAGTTATCTGGACTCGCAGAAATTCAGATGAAATTCTCAATTACTTCTATTGTACTGATCTATTTCTTTTAACCAACAACGGAGAGGTATTAAAACATGGAATGAAGACAAAATTTACTTAACAATATCTAAAGCATATTGGTATATTTAAAACAAATGACCATGTTGTAGTAATTTAATATTAATATACAAGGTGTCCGGAAGCAAATAGGCCATACTACAATGCTAGCTTTCTTGGGCAATAATAAACCGATTTAGACCATTTATTTACTTAAAAAAATGTACTTCCTAAATGTCACTAAAATACACCGTTCCAGAGAAAAATGGATTTCAATTTTTTAACTCAATTATCAACTGAGTATTTACGGTGAATCTAGAGTAATTAAACTTCACTTTACTACTAAATTAATTACGCATGCAACATGTGTCCCATTTTTACAGCTGATAAAATGAGGCGTTTTTTTCAAATTCTCTACTTTAAAGCCTCTGTCAAACAGGATATGGACTGTCCGCGCGGTCCGAGCAGCCCGTCTGCCGCGGACTTTGTGTAACAGAAGATTGCATTATCCTGGTTAAATAGAAAGCGGTCTGCCGCAGCGGACCAATCTAGTTCACAGTGGAGCATTTGTTATTTTCTACAAAGTCCGCGCGGACTGGAATGGCTAACGAGATGGAAAAATTCATAGATCTTGTGCGGGAGTGTTTTTTATATGATATTCGTCATCCTGACTATCTTTTTTCATTTATTTCATGCACCCATTTTCTTTTTCGTCTTGCTTGACTCAAAGCAAACAGAATAAGCAATTCTTCTTCGTCAGAGGAAGTGCTGGACATGTTGTATTGAGAAGAACAAAAGAAAACACGAATTCAAGAAATAATTAATTGAAGAAAACAATACACACTCTTGACAACGATTGTTTTCATAATTTTCGTCTCGATTTGTCTGCATTCTGTCAGACTACCCTATGCCGCGGGGGACTGCGGTCGTTCCGTCCGCGTGGACAGTCCGCCTCCTGTTTGACCGAGCCTTTAAAGTATTTTTAGCGCCCTTTTAGCATTATCAANATTAACATTAAGGTGAATTCAACTATTTAATTGCGAAAAAGAAGATAGCGGCGATGCGTTCTATATTACTTGGTCTAGCAAACGAGTGGGGAGAGCGAGGCGGAGCATGCGCGGCTTAAGAATTTAATAAATATTATCATTTTTAAACAAATTAAATTTGAAAAATTAAATTCTCAGTAAATGCATATGTCAATAAAACTATTTAGGTACAAAAACAACTAATGATCGAAACCCTTCAACGCCTGTGAGCTTGGGAAAAATGAATTGAAAATAGCATCTTCTTAAGTAACATATTCTGGCAACGCCAAGCTAATGAAGCTTTTGGGCTGAAATTTTTACCACTTATTAAGGGTGTAAAAAGCCTCAAAAATCCTGAATTACAAGTGTCTGCGATGAAAATTGCATTAATTATTAGCAATTGAAAAAAGCGGACAATTTCGACCATTTTTGAGCTCTTGCGCATAAACAAATTATCGGAATTTAATCGGACTTGTCTTATTTTACAGATTTATTTAATACCTACCTTTTTTGTATAAACCTTTTTTCTCTATGAATAACAGTTTTTTTACGCGAGTCAAAAAACCACTTTTCCATAAGTTTGACCATTGTTTTAACAAAGTTTCCCAACTAGTCTCGAGTTGATTTTTTGATATTTTCCTTATATCACCTTTCTGAAGAATATTCCGCAGAAAATCTTCTAATAGTATTTTTTTCCCGAAAAAAATCTATAATGACTGGCCTATGAGGCTAGAAACACACTTTGCCAAGCAACCGTTTGTTGGAAAGTATAGGCTGTTTGTTAAGTACTTGTACAAACTTTAAAGGGTGAATCTGACTAATTTTAAGATAAAAAGTTCATATGAACGTGGGGCCGCAACGGATTGGTTCTTGAGACAGAGCGTAAAAAAAAAGTTTTTGTTTGGTATTTTGATTACATGTGTGTCCAATAACCAGTCAATTTGACGAAATTCGGGAAAATGATGATGATGAGAAACTCAAATATTGACTTAGTTTTTTATTTAATGTCAAAGGGCGCGACATACAGTGTTGTACCTGGACTTAAATAATCATAACTTTTTGTGTCGCACTGTATGTCATTTTCAACTAAACATACCTATTCTACATTCAATTTTATCTACAAAAGGTACTACTAAAATGGGTTTAGAGTTAAACCTGCGTTGAAATTTTGTAAGTTGAATCATTAAGTTAAGTTTTTGAAAAACAAGTCTTTTATTCATTGTATTGCGATGAGACAAACTTAGATCATTTACAAGACTAAGAATAAGCTACTTTTACAAATAACATTTACAATAATTGCTGAAACAAAAATTTTTTTTGGATGCTCTGTATCTCAAGAACCAAGCCATTGCGGGCCCATATTCATATGAACTTTTTATCTTAAATTTGGTCAAAGATTCACCATTTAAAGGACAAGTACTTAATAAACAGTAAACACCCGCATATCAGGTATATTATAAATATGGAAAATATTTAATAAACTATTATATTCTTGAGGACATTTAATTTTTCAAATCATAACTTCTCTTTTCCGTATGACACATAATTTACTTTTTGCCCGTATGTTTGCAAATATAAATAATACATATAATATAACATACAAATAGGTTATATATAAATGTATTTCCCCGCCTATAAATTCTGACGTCAAAGATTAATCACGTGTATCGCTGTCCGTGTCCTACATATTATATTATTTATAATTCAATAAAATCTAGGACATAATGCCAAAATCTTCTCAGAGTGGTGAAGGAGCTCTTACAAATACAGTACCATCAGGGTATGTTCTGCTTGACTAGACATTAACTCTCTCCACAATTTTAGTTTAGAAAAATCAAGCACTCCGTAGAGATTTGAAAATATCTACCGGTTTGTACTATTCTTACAATTACTTCCATATATTCTTACAACTACTTTTTTTATGCAGTTACGGTTACAAAAATGTGTTTTCTATTATTCTTTTTTAATTAACTTCTGCGCCATTTTAACCTTTTCCTGACAACAAAGTCCAGTGATATGATTTGTGCTAAAAATCCTTGTTAAAACCAAATTACATATTGTGCTCTGCCTTCTGGTATACCTAGTGTTTGTATGCCTTTGGATACGCTTCTCCATCTAATCAATATCCTTTTATTATACAAAGTAACTAACTTTTGATGTTTTTGATGATATCTGTCAAACTGTATTTGACTTGATTTGATATGAAATAAGCCTTTCTATCCATTTATTTTGTAATTGTATGTATTCTAATTTATTAAACGCTTATGATATGGTTATACTTTCTGCGTTTTAATTACTCGCATGTAAACTAGCTTGTGATTGGATGGTTCCCCAATTTTTTAATTTAATCTAAATTTATATTCTATTAATTTAACTGCTGCTGTATGTTCTAACATACCCGAAGAAACTACCATGTTATTTTTTATACAAAAAACTTTCCATTTGTCTGTTAATAATGACGTTACTGATAAAACAGCATTCTGACATTGATTAAATTAATTCATGTGTATTTCTAAATATATTTCCACTTATAAAAATCTAAACTTTTCAGCAACTGCTTATTCTGATTCAGTTCCAGTATGAAAACAACAGCTGAAATATAATTCTTAATACATTTTTCTGTTGTAGTTATTTCAATTTCGCTTGCCTGAATATCGCAATATTAAATTGTCCTTGGACATACCACTCCGAGATATAAAAGCAGCGTAGGTCGAAGCTTTACTTAGGATGTGAGGGATCTTCCTACGACTTCTATTCTAAATTCAATGTTTAGAAAAAGTTATCTGGACTCGCAGAAATTCAGATGAATTTCTCAATTACTTCTATTGTACTGATCTATTTCTTTTAACCAACAACGGAGAGGTATTAAAACATGGAATGAAGACAAAATTTACTTAACAATATCTAAAGCATATTGGTATATTTAAAACAAATGACCATGTTGTAGTAATTTAATATTAATATACAAGGTGTCCAGAAGCAAATAGGCCATACTACAATACTAGCTTTCTTGGGCAAAAATAAACCGATTTAGACCATTTATTTACTTAAAAAAATGTACTTCCTAAATGTCACTAAAATACACCGTTCCAGAGAAAAATGGATTTCAATTTTTTAACTCAATTATCAACTGAGTATTTACGGTGAATCTTGAGTAATTAAACTTCACTTTACTACTAAATTAATTACGCATGCAACATGTGTACCATTTTTACAGCTGATAAAATGAGGCGTTTTTTTCAAATTCTCTACTTTAAAGCCTCTGTCAAACAGGATATGGACTGTCCGCGCGGTCCGAGCAGCCCGTCTGCCGCGGACTTTGTGTAACAGAAGATTGCATTATCCTGGTTAAATAGAAAGCGGTCTGCCGCAGCGGACCAATCTAGTTCACAGTGGAGCATTTGTTATTTTCTACAAAGTCCGCGCGGACTGGAATGGCTAACGAGATGGAAAAATTCATAGATCTTGTGCGGGAGTGTTTTTTATATGATATTCGTCATCCTGACTATCTTTTTTCATTTATTTCATGCACCCATTTTCTTTTTCGTCTTGCTTGACTCAAAGCAAACAGAATAAGCAATTCTTCTTCGTCAGAGGAAGTGCTGGACATGTTGTATTGAGAAGAACAAAAGAAAACACGAATTCAAGAAATAATTAATTGAAGAAAACAATACACACTCTTGACAACGATTGTTTTCATAATTTTCGTCTCGATTTGTCTGCATTCTGTCAGACTACCCTATGCCGCGGGGGACTGCGGTCGTTCCGTCCGCGTGGACAGTCCGCCTCCTGTTTGACCGAGCCTTTAAAGTATTTTTAGCGCCCTTTTAGCATTATCAACTTATTCAATCAAGTATTCTCGGCAAACATGATGGTCTGTTACTGTGATAAAATACAATTTTTTTTGCTTGAACATGTTTTTATCTCTAAAGATAAAAACAAGGGTTGAAAGAGAATGAAAGTATTTTATTTTAAAATTATTTTGAAATATGCGATTTTTTAAATTGAATCACCCAATATACTTTTTGTATTTTAAATTCGATATAAAATGTATATGGTATTATAGTGTTACCATGTTATATATTTATTTACTAGACTGCAAGCCATAAAAATAGTTTTAATTTTTTTACATTAAATTGCTGAGCAATTATAAAATCCTATTTAATTGTAGATGGTAATGCTGTTTTGCCTTTTTTTAACAATTATTTTTTAAAAAGTGAAATATGTCCAACACCGGAATGAATAACTAATAGAAATATTTTATTAAAAATTAAAGAAGATTAAAAGATATATAAAATAAGGCATTAAAAAAATATGTGGGGTTTCAATAGCAAAAAAGTTATTCGTCTGCAAGAGAATCTTCTTAGATTATTTCAACCAAAACTTTTGAGCTTCTTGAACTTCTAAGGGAATTGTTTACAAGTAGAAGTCCAAAAACTGTGACAATGTGGGTGCTCATCTGCAATGGACAACAGAAGAAACCAAAACCAAACCAACTTCTCACGACTTTCATTCACATAAGAGCAAATTGAGTAGAATGTTTTAAGTCATACTTGTTTGTACATGTGCTTTCGGTTAAACTATGCATGAATTACTATTGGGAAACCGTACAGTACCAAATGTGAAGTTTATACGTCCAACAGTTCTTGAGTAATTGAATCAAAAACGCAATTCACGTGTAACCTTCTAGTCCAGCTTGTAAGCAATGTTTGAGGAAAAAATGTTAGTCTTGGGTTTTATTGGTGTGCAACGGAGGATCTGTTATTGATTTGATTATATGGGATTCATCATACATTCTTCATTACAACAATGAATCCTATTCCAGTGTCCCGATACCTTGAAATACTTCAGAAAATCTGTATTCTGATGATTTCATCATAGGACTAATTTGTATAAAAAACATTACCACATGAGGTGAGTCAAATAATTCCGAACCTGTATCTGCTAAGGACCATGGATTGGATTTCATAGTTCTAGTACCGTATAAATTCGTTAAATAATAACACAAGAAATCTAAAATCTAGGATCAGTTCTGACCCAACCAGAACAATGCATTTTCAACTGAGCACATACGAACTATATTTGAACGATAATAAACGTGGACCAAAACGTAGCTGTTGTAATACCATGACTTAAATGATATCTAATTTTCTAAACTCTCTGTCAATAATAATAATGATTTAAACATAGCAGTTGCTTGTTTCAATTGTATCAGTCGAGCGATTGGTTTTCTAAACAATTAGAAAATATTCGTCGATTAAGCTAATAATATCGTTCTGCAACGTAAGTACCTAACTAGACGAACATTTTTGACAACTTCAAAATAGTCCGATTGTCGTTGTAGGTATTTTATAAAGAAGGGAAATATTGTTTATATTATTTATGTGAAAATTATAGAAAAAAAACATTTTGGTGATTTGGTATGGACTATTAAATCACCTGATTTAACTTTATCTTTTTTTCTTGTTCCTTGAAGGCAGCGTTTATATAAAAAATATGAAGAATGTTCGTCGGGGAATAATATATTCCAAGTAAATGATATAAAAAAATATGAAAACGTATTTACCTAGTTCTTTTAAATTTATACATATTATATGCAATTATTTATTTCTTTAATTTTTTATTATTTATTTGGGTATTTTACCAGCAATGGAAAAAAAAATTAAGAAATGAATAATGAAACCCTTTACGTCAAAAGGATCAATCAGGGTTATTTTTATGAAGTAGTTTTACCTAATCAAAAATCTCGTACTGAAAAAAGCAGACAAGAAAAGTAATTTGAACACAATTTAATTTTCGAAACATTAACAACTTATTGAAGTGCGTGACACGTATTTTCTATTTGTCTGTTCTTTTTTTCACTGTAAGATTTTTGCTTAGGCAGTTACTATTTTCATAATAAAGAACTCTGCTGATCCTATTCATGAAATATCCAAATCAATATAACTTTTGCCACGCCCTCTACCCTTTTATTATTTATATCTTAAATTTCTTCTTTGATTTCAAGACAATATGCTGGAAAAGATGAAAGAATTAGAACCTTCATTTTTTTTTTAATGTATAGTTCTCATATTTACTTTTTATTGAAATCGTTTATTATCGACTTGAAAGAATTTTACACAAAATCTTGACTGTAGATAAAAAAATGAAATTTGTAATATTACTAGCTCACATTGTTTAATTGTAATTGTAGTGATATTCCGTGTATTAAGAAATAAAAAGTATGTAGGTACATCTTTACTACGAGTATGAATTCATCCGGTCATAACTTCGACAAATTATTTTTTTCTGTCGAACTTCAACGTAGCCAGCAGAAATATATTTATACCGAAAGGCAGCGGCTTTAAAAAATGTATATTTATTCCTTCCACCCGCTGACTTAAGCACATTTTTTATGTAGACAGACGCTACCACGTCCCCCAGGTGCTCACGGAGATTCCCGGGTCAGCCGGGGTATCTCCAGAGCAACCTTAGAGGTAAGTTTGATATATATTCCGTAGGTTTGCATTTTTCCCGCGGCGGACACTATGCGGCACCCCACGCGTGCTATCCCATTAACCCACGGTGACTGATCCCCAATGAAGGACACCGGCCGGGAACCTCAACATGCGATTACTCAGTTGGAGAAAAGCCACTGGAAACTGTTTATACGGCTTTGTAACCGAAACCGGCCATATGTCGTGTAGGAAACCGAGAGAATTCATCGGATCAGAAGGACGTTAGAATTCAACTCTATCAGCAGTAATTCTTGTGATCTTGTTAACCACTTTGTTAAAATTTGCTGATTCCTCGGTTAGTTGGTTTGCATGTCAGTGTGTTACAAATGAGAATACGCAAATGAAATCAAGTCAAATTCATTCATGCAGGTGGTAAAACGATTTTATAAAAATTCTTCTATATGTTGCCCGGATGTAAATTTGTATACTCTATATATAAAAAAATAGATAGTACTTTTTAACAAAAGAGATATACAAAATTTAAAAACACAGAGTAAGAGACAAGAAAAAAGTTCAAATGAATAGGTATATGTTCGGAAACGCTTTATTTTCGAAATAGAAAATTTCGTAAATAAATCTATTTAATTTTCTAAATAATCGAATAAATTCGAAATCGGTATCCTGTGTATTACCTAATAAGGCTGCACATTTGAACTAGCCGGTAAAAAATGAGATATTTCAGAGACGAAGATTGAGGAGTATCTTTTTTGAGCAGTATTGAAATTTTAAACTACGTAGAAAAGGTTTTTTTTTTCGATAAAATGTTTAATTTTCGACAAAAAAGACGAAATAGTCAAATTTTACAAAAATTTTCTACTGGTGCATGTGCAACTTCTCAACAATTTTTCGAAAATTTTTGCCCATTTGAGGGGGTTGAAATAAGCATCCCCTAAATTATTTTTTGCTACAACTTTTTTGTTTGACAAAAATCGAATATTCAAAAATACGAATCAGATAGCCTGGTTTCTGGTTTATTTTTATATTGTCTCTTTTTTGCTTTATAACAAAAAAATTTAATTTATTATTTTTTATTTATTAATTTAAGCAGTCGTCATGCTAATTTCTGTCATTAGATCTTTTATAACTTTTGCGATGACTTGGAGCCAATTATGGCAAATAATTTTACTAATGATGAATATGATGACATGCTGCAGTATTTTTTGAGTGTCGGAAATACTATACGGCAGCAAGAAGAATGTAGGTATAGTCTTTCCGAAGTCAGTTGAACATGTAAAAAACGCCTGGCAATAAAATTTAATGACTTTCGTAGGCGTCCCTAAAAAAGGTTTCTGCTAAAGATAAAAAATTATAATAATTTGTATACAATGTGTATTTCTATTCATTTGGCCAACCACATATTTGAATAATTTATATCCTCAGACATTATTATATTGATGGTAAATTTCGTTTTGTTCCGTTTCAAAAGGTCTCCAAAATGCCATGTTGTAACAATATTATTTCTCCCTTTCGCAACTGTAATATCAATGATTAACAGAAGCTGCCTATAATAAATTAAAATTACCTGAATCACACCAAATTCCGCATTGTTGCACTGCACTGCTGGGCAATTTGTCAACCACTTGTCAACAGCTGATATTTATTGCCCAGTGGCCTAATGCAGCTGTGTTTGTATTTTGTTTGCCCGCGCTCGTATTCTTCAACTGGGCGTATACATTTCTACCATCTCCACGTTTAGTTTTACCAGATCTGTATATGGGTGTGGCTAAATAAATATGGGAACAAGTTTTTCAAATATTTCAATGCCGAGTTGCTGCATCAGCCACCGAACCTCGTACATACTGTCAACCTCTTGGTTCTTCAATTGATATCGGAAAGGCTATACCACCAGAGGCATCCAAATAGCCCTTTCTAAGAGGTAGAAAGAAGGCTGATAAACTGGGAGAACACAGCCTCATCGCGAGTGAAATGTATGTGGGGAATTGGGCGATTTGGATGTCTCTGGTTCTGATTCTTCTTGCTGCGGCACAGTTTTTCCGACATTCAAAAAATACGTGCAATCATGTCAACATATTCATCATTAGTAAAATTGTTTGTTATAATAATTCTTCCCAAGCTATTGTAAAAGAAATAAAATTGAGTAGGAAAACCAAGATAGCACTGGCAAGAGCCACATAAATATTTCCCAGTTGCAGTCGTGTAATTTGTAATATGAATAATAATGAATTTAAATTTTTAAACGGCTAGTTTTAAAGCAAAAAACTTGAGGGAGGTAAAAGTTTTAAAATAAACCAAGGTATATAATACGTATTTTTGAATATTCCATTTTTGTCAAACAAAAAAGTTATAGCAAAAAATAAGTTAGGGGATGCTTATTTCAATCCCCTCTAAGGGAAAAAAATTTTCAAAAAATTGTTGAGAAGGTGCACATGCTTTATTAGAAAATTTGTATAAAATTTGGATATTTTACCTTTTCTAGTTTTTAAATTTCTGCTTCTATTTCATATTTTTTTTAAGAGGTATCTCCTAAGGGGTGATCATTTTACTAAGGTAATTTTTTTGCAAAACGTGTTATTTTTAGTTGTAGGTTCACTAGTACCACTTATGCTACTTTATTTGAAAATACCCTATATACTCGATAAGGAAAGTTAATCTCTCATCATATCCTATTTCTTTTAGCCCCTTGACTAAAACCCTAACAGCACGTCAATTTCGTTGTATTTTAGAGTAACCGAAAATAAGTCAATTTTAAAAGCAGCATCTAAACTACTTAGGTTGTAATCGATTTAAGTTTTATTATCATAAAATTTATAATATTTATATGATAGTAAAATCAACATCATTCATGGAAAAACATCCTTCTGATTTGAACATACCGTTAACGAACAAGACACCCTTTATTCGCATTATCGATAATAATCAACAGTATCCACTTACCTTTAGTATTAGCTGACGAAGTCACTCCTGATCTTTCGATTTTCATCATAGTAGCCTGTGTTAGTTGCATCAAGAAGCAGAACCACTGGACTGCTTTATAGCTACGTTCGGTCATCCGTTACATAGTAAATTGAGAGAATGCATCGGAGATCAAACGAGTATTGGGACTCAACTTCATTAGCATAAGTTCTTGAGTTACAAAGACGTAATTGCTTTAAAATTACATATTTATCCTGACAGGGGAAAGCATGAGTATAGAGGGTGTTCAGACTATAATTTAACAAAGTTAAACAGGTAGGTATTTAAGAATTTTATTTCATTTTTAAGATTTAAAAAAATATGTCAGAAACTACATGCCCCAGATTTTTTTAAATGAGTATGTTTCCTAGTTTTTTTTTTAACTATTAAATGGAAATTAGGTTTTATTTGCAAACATTTCCGGACACGTCAATATTGTTTTCGCGGAAAGTCAATATCTCGAAATGATTTGTTTTTGAGCGATGACCATTATTATTTTTTTAATGGCACCCATAATTTTTTGACAGATTCATTTAGAAGATTTTTCTGAGTATAGTAACGTAGAGAAGGTTGCATGTTAATGAGGTAGATTTTGGAATATTTGAGAGTTTGGAAAAGATTCCAAATATCAGTGAAAAGGATATCTCAATTCGTTAAGTTAAAGGGTTATAAAAAATACGTGTGAAGATAAGAAAATCTATCACATTTGTCGTTTACACAAAGTTTGCAAAATTATTGGTGTTTACTATTCCTGTATCAATAGAAATTATAGATTCAATTGAACATCGATATCGATACTGAGAATTTTAGAAGTGTAGAATCAGTTTGAAGATTATCCAAATCAAAGGACGACAATTTCAATGGAATTTATCGAAATATTTTCCTTCCACGTTTCATTAAGTTTTTTTCCAAATTTTACTGTATATTTCGATATTCATTGCGACGTTTACATAGATAGAGCATTTTTTTACTTTTCAATGATGTGAGTAAGAAAAAAATTCAAAAGAAACTTCAAATATTAATATTTTAATATTTTTATCTGGGAACACCGCATAATTTTTCCAAATTATTATAGAATTTAATGTTTTTGTAAAACTTATCATTAGTGTCGCTGCGTTCAGTGAAAAAAAATACAGTATGCGTTATCCCAATGAAGAAAATGTGATATGTAGGAGTGCTTTATTGAAAATAATAGAAAAGTAACTATGGCTTTAAACAGTTATATGGAAATTATCCCGAAAGACAACCATCAAATGACACCTATTTTTCTAAATTTATTATAAATTTGAGAATGTTTGTAAGTTTTGAAACGTGACATGCTAAGAACTATGAAAGAGGTAATAATAACTGGGTCAATCAAATAATAGATTATTTTAACAAAAATCCAGTATCATCAACGATATTATGTAATAGAGAAATAAATATTGGGATTATTATTCGAAATGCTGTCCATTTTTGCTATGCAAGAAATAGTGGAGTCAACATAGATTTTGACTTCGCGAAAATTACGGGAAGAGAGAACTTTTTATTTTTCGCTTTGTAAAGTTGTCAGAAACAACATATAAAAAGTTACCAACTGTAGAGTGTACGCTAAATTATTTATTTAACAAATTAGTTGCAAAATTAAAGTTTTTTTTTTGCATAATATATAAAAAAATATAAATTTAAAAAAAAATTACTGCGCCATTCGAAAGAACAGGAAATTTTACATAAAATATATTAATAAAGTTTTTTCTAAAATGCGAATTGAAGGCTGTAGAATTTTTTTTCTAACGTACGAAAAATGAGACGGGCGGCCTACAAGTATAGCTCTCAAAGAGCGCGCGGCTCCGAGCGCGCTACACTAAATTTGTTATAACTTTTGATCTAATTGATCAAATCGACCTCACAAAAATTTAAATGAAAGAAGAGTCATCCGGCTATCAAAATTTTATGTCTTTAAACTTGAGAAAAAAATAAATATATAGTACGTATACAAAGTTACGTCATTCTATAATTTTGTACAATAATAATAAAATAGCTGTTTAATTTTTAAAATGAATATCTGTAACTTTCACAGATTACTCTTCAAATTACGATTGAAACAGTGGGCGATATGGAAAAAATCTTTTTAATTTGAAAAATATTGAGCCCAACATATTCAATAATTTTAAAAAATCACAAATTTGACTTTTTAGGTCATACTTTATAGACCAAAAACTATAGTTGTAAATGTGATATTGAAACTTTATGAGAGCACATTTTAAAGCTTAAAAGTAATAGTTGAAAAAACTAAAAATAACAAAAAATAAAAATATTTCATGAAAAATCCGTGAAATTTATTGTTAAATAAAGTTTAATAATGTACAAAAAAAAATTTTTTTTGTTTAATAATCCATCAAAGAATTAAGTTAAGGCCTTAAAAAAATTAAATCCAGCGAAAAATAATTTTTTTATTTATAGTAATAAGTGGAAAATTGTTATAACAGCAAAAATAACATTTTTTGATGAATTGATTTAATAATCATTTTTAAAACGTATATTCTGTATCTGAAATTGTGAATATAAGTTCTCTTATTGATGTAGACACAGATACGAGTCTAATATATACAGGTTGTTCAAAAAGTTTTGATCTCGGAAAATACTGCTCAAACAAAAAAATTATTAGGACAAAACTTGCAGGGTTTTGAGTAAGCAATCCAATGGTTTTGTTACTTACAGTTTTATTTATTTTAAAAGCGTTTTTCGTTTATAAGAATTAAATTATTATTATTATAAATGGTG